>NC_136374.1:16187500-16490000 GCF_037039965.1 Doryrhamphus excisus
GGTGTACCCCCTCCTCTCGCTGGAAGACAGCTGGGATAGGATCCAGCACCCCCCTTTGCGACCCTCATGAGGAAAAGCGGTAGAAAATGAATGAATGAATATGCCGTATATAGAAATATGCCACAAGGGGGCGCTTCTGCAATGTTTTGATCACCTTATTTAATACTGCATGGGTGTGAGCATATATTAACTCTATTCCAGATACACACATCTGTGTGTCGGCTTTGAAAAAATATAAAAACACAGAAACACACACACACTTATGACAGATAATTACCTGTTTCCGTACTGCAGAATTTCTCCGTCCACTACGAGAGCGAGCGAGCAAGAGAGAGAGAGAGAGAGAGAGCAGTCTGTCATTAAGCCTCCAGAGTGATCCTATTTATAAGCACCCAACTCTGGTAACACTTTATTTTACACACGGACACATATGTCGAGAATATCTTTAAACAGCGAGAAGGCAAATAATAGGCCTGAGTGCCAAGAAATGGAGTTTGAAACCCGACTATGGCGTATGGAGCCGTGATTGTGTTGGTGTTTTTGTGTGTTTTTCATGCACTTCCTTTACTGGTCTCACGTACCTGGCAAGGCAACAGTCAGTCTTCTGACCTAAAAGTGTGGGGGGGAGAAACAGGACATGGCCGGGGGGTCAGAGAGTAAGTCGGTTAAAGTCGAGTCCAAATGTGAGACAGGAGGACACAAACGCTTTTCCTGCTCAGCTGCGGAAATACTGACATTTCCTGAGGAAGAACCCCCCCCCTATTCCCCCTTCCACGCCGGTACATCTGCAGCCACATATGGTCGCTGTGACCTCCCCATATAGTACGTGTCTAAGAAGGTATGAAGGACACTCACTCTCTCCTATGGTCTTCTGAATGAGGTCATGCTTGGCCTCCAGCTTGGTGATCAGGTTCCTACCTTCAAGAAATTCCTTCAGCTTCTACAAAAAAGTTCAGGTTCCACATAGAATCAGTAAATCCCACCCCCACTCTTGCTGTGACCTGCCACTGACCGTGAAGTAGAACTGTTCCGTTTCCTGTTGGTTAGCACGCCTCTTGGCGAGGCTTGGCTTGCTCAGGTAGGATTCACTGAAAGTGGACTTGACAGACTCCATGCTGTTGCTGTGGTGGAAGCACTCGGACACGTCATAATCCTCCACGGTCACCATGTCCTGTATGGTGGACAGAGTGGCCTCCATGGTCTTCTTCACCTGATGAGGAACAGGAAGAATGAAGCGACGACTCGGATCCTCATCGAGTATAAATAAAGGGCGTGGCCAAACCTCTTCGTTCTCTATCTTTAGCGTGGAGAGACGGGACTGGAGCTGCTGACACCTCTGGAGAAGCTCACCTTCTAGTGGCTGCTGAGCGCACACCACTCCCATCTGCATCGCCACAAAGTATGTTAGTTATTTGACGTCATTATAAAGTTACAAAGTACAGAAATAGTACATAAAGTTGACATATGAAGGGGAATACTACTATACATATTTACATAGAATATTATAGGTTAATATAATTATGGTATTTACAAGGTTACAGGTTACACATTCACAGTAGCCACGTTTACATTTAATATTTTATAATTAAACTCGGTACATGTTTTACGTAGATATATATTTTGTTTTCTAATAAAAAATATAAAATTTTATATAAAATACAAATTAATATATAATATATATAATATAATATAAATTATAATGAATATATAAAATATAATATTTTAATCATTAAATAATTAATAAGATTCTGTTCCACAGGTGGCGGTAATGCACACAAAAGCTGCTTGCCAACTGCTAATAAAAATTATAAAATTTAATATAAAAAATATATATATAATATATATAATATAAATTATAATTAATAATTAACATAAAATATAACACAAAAGCTGCTTGCCAACCGCTAATAAAAAATTATAAAATTTAATATATATATAATATAATA
This sequence comes from Doryrhamphus excisus, assembly GCF_037039965.1. Classification (NCBI taxonomy): domain Eukaryota; kingdom Metazoa; phylum Chordata; class Actinopteri; order Syngnathiformes; family Syngnathidae; genus Doryrhamphus; species Doryrhamphus excisus. The sequence goes on from NC_136374.1 coordinate 16,189,447, forward strand.
TAAATTCTAATTCATAATTAACATATAAAATATAACACAAAAGCTGCTTGCCAACCGCTAATAAAAAATTATAAAATGTAATATAAATATATATATATAATATATAATATAATATAAATTATAATTAATAATTAACATATAAAATATAACACGAAAGCTGCTTGCCAACCGCTAATAAATTTTTTAAAATAAAATTTAATATATATATATATATAATATAAATTATAATTAATAATGAATATATAAAATATAATATTTGAATCATTAAATAATTAATAAGATTCTGTTCCACAGGTAATGCACACGAAAGCTGCTTGCCAACCGCCAATAAACAACAGAAGAAGAAAAACACCACGAAGAAGAACGCACCCTGACAACTTTCCGTTTGAGCGGCTACAAGATACCTCAATCGGATTGGGGAAAGGAATATTCCACCCTCCGTGAATCCGACTATATATTCATTCGGATTGGCACTTTTCTTTGGGAATGAGGTGTAAACAAATGTTACATTCTTTCTGTTTCAGCAAATAAACCGAATGCAATTGGAATATTTGGGTCCATGTATCTGTGACTAGTGTTCCATCCAAAACAACATATTACCGTGTCTCCCATATGCGACTGGAAGTCAAAGCGAGCTGGAGGGCAGAATACGTTGTTGTAGGTCTCCATCAGCTTCTGTTTGTCCCCATTGGGCTCCAGGCTCTCTGCCGCCCCTTCTAGGGTCTCCAAACCGGTGTGCTTGGACGTCTCCACGTTCTGTTCTGCAGACAAGTAGGTCCTCAAGGCGCGGTGAAGGCTGGCGTGGTAGCCCAGGTCACAGCACTGCACACGCAAAGAAATACGCATAGTTTGATTGAAGATACGTATTATTATATTATATATTATATTATTTATTATATATTATTATTGTTATTTTATTATGATATGATATTTTTTTGCCTTGTGCGACTTATACTCCGGAGCTCCGACTTATACTCTTATAGTCCAGAAAATACTTATAAAATATATACTAATATACTATATAATATACTATATACTTATAAAATATATACTAATATATAATAAATACTTACTTAATAATTTTATTAGAACTAAATTTACAACAGAAACAACCCCAATGTACAGTACTCCACAGCATTACTCAACCTATTGAGAGGTTTTTTTTTCTTCCTTAATGTTCTGAATTTATCACATTCATCAAAATAATGCTTCACATGTGTGCTTCTGGGCTGCACGGTGGCCGAGTTCGATTCCACCTTCGGGCATCTCTGTGTGGAGTTTTCCAAAAAATGCTAGGTTAATTAGCGACTCCAAATTGTCCATAGGTATGAATGTGAGTGTGAATGGTTGTTTGTCTATATGTGCCCTGTGATTGGCTGGCCACCAGTCCGGGGTGTAGGAGACAGCTGGGATAGGCTCCAGCACGGCCGCGACCCTCGTGAGAATAAGTGGTAGAAAATGAATGAATGAATGTGTGCTTCTTTAGACAGAAAACTTGCTTAGATGGACTCAACAGCGCCTCTGCTGGTTGCAGCGCAATAACGCACTGCATTTTGCCTCCGCCGCATGTTTTCAAAAAACATGCAAATTCCAAAAAAACCTGCTGTCCACCGAAACAGCAAAGTAATGTTTTCATACTCACGTCAATAATGTCGGCGAGGTCATGGATGTAATATTTGAAGACGCAGCTATTGGTGGCCTCAAGAGCGAGCAGGTATTCGTTCCTGGCCTTGATGGCCTTCAGCTTGTTCTCCGTGTACTTGGCTTGTCTCTGATGGAACGGAGCACAGAAGATGATGGGACAATGAGGTGAAGAACAAGGGACGGATGCATAGCATGTCGCTGTTGACAGTTCGGTCATAAATGTTCCATGAGAAACACTCACTAACATGTTGACTTCTCACCTTCTCCTTCATCTTTTCGATTTTTTTGACACTGGAGCGGCGGATGGGTTTGTCGTCAGCCTTGATGCTGGCGAGCGTGTCTGGCGAGCGCGGTGTCTGGCGATCGTCTTGGCGACTGGAGCGCCCCATCTGTTTCTCCTCCTGCTTCTCCGCCTCCTTGAGCTTGGACTCTGCATTGATGCTGTCGGTGTTGTACATGTGGTACGTCTTCATCACCTGGGAACAGTAGGAATTGTCGGAAAACATGACTGACACGGTTGTTTTTTTTCCACAGCTCATAAGTGTGCCTTTGGGAAAATGATGGAGAATTCCACTTTTTTCTTTTTTTGTGCGAAAGGAGTCACAAACTGGTTCTACTCTACTTTGGACACGGTGGTCAAACACATGAAAGTGCTGAATCAAGCTTGCTCAGCCCTAGTTGCACCACAGCCATCATTACACCATTCCGCTCCCAACTCCCCGGTTTTAGTCACCGCTTTGTTTATGAGAGCGCATATGCACGTCATTTAAAGCAGATTTATTTATAAGTTACAAACTAGAACTGGTGACATGAGGTAAAGCTAAACACAGAACGTGCGTCACCACGGACACATGTGGAAGTAAGTAGACTTTGTGATGCTCCTGACAGCGTGAGACAACCATTTATGTAACAAATAAATAAATAAAAAGTGTGAACAGAACAGTTGAAGGCCATTCTAATGTCATCTAAGGGTTTGCAGACCACAAGTCAAGTAGATCTGCAACAGAATGAATCATGGATGATTTGTGTTGTCTGTGTTATGTCCAACATTGTCATGGACAGACACTACTGCAGTTTTCCAGTACTTAAGTGGTTGGTGTTTTTTTTTTTTAACCCCGCATAAAAATATCACCATTGAAATCTGCATTTGGTAATGGTAATGGTTGCATCCCATAATGAGTTCCCAGTTCCACATGTCCAAAAGAAGTAGGAAAAAGCAAAGCTTATTAAATCCTACCCCTCCATCTGGTACTTTTACAATCAGTAACTGTTACATTTGTTCACTTCCTGCTTTCCAAATGTAATTTAATAAATAAAGTAATGTAATTTAATTTAAAAAAATTAATTTAATTAAAAAAAAAATGTAATTTAATTTAAAAAATGTAATGTAATTAAATTACATTTTTTATGTAATTTAATTTAAAAAATGTAATTTAATTTAATTTAAAAAATGTAATTTAATTTAATTAAGAAATTTAATTTAATAAAAAAAATAATTTAATTTAAAAAATGTAATTTAATTAAAAAAATAATTTAATAAAAAAATGTAATTTAATTTTAAAAAAAGTTTAATTTATTTCAATTTAATTTTAAAAATGTAATTTAATTTAATTTTTAAAAAAGTTAAAAAATTTAATTTAATTTAATTTAATTTAATTTAATTTAATTTAATTTAATTTAATTTCTGTTTCTGTCCCGTACCAAAGTACGGGAAAAGTACGGGGTGATATGAGCATCCAATGCCATAATGGGTACCATAGTAAGTGTCAATATAGTGATATATATAGCACATCATGACTGGTTCAAGACTCTTCATCCTTGTATTTAGCAAACATCAACTGCTTTTATTGTTTCTTGAATTGGCTCATCGTTGTGCATTGTTTGATTTCCTTACTCAATCCATTCCATAGTTTTTTATTCCACATACTGCATTTACTTCCTTGACTTACACTTTTAAAAATCATCATCTTTGTAATGCGACAGAAGTGCTTTGTCTTACCGAATAGAGCTCATTGAGAACTTTCATCAAGTCCTCTTGCAGCTGCACGCCAACCTCTTTGCTCTGGAGAGACAGATTAGAATGAGTTAATCACCGTGAACAAGCAGCTTATTGACAATTAGTTGCAGCGTCATTAATGGGGGTGCCTTAGGATAGTAGAGTATTGGACAATTTGATCCAGGAGTGTGATTCAACCATCAATCTCACAGGCGAACTCTAAAATAGTCATGTGATCCAGATTGTACCATTCTGACTACACGAGGGGTGGCCACGGGTGCTGCTGAGCCTATTTATTTACGCATCAGGTTTTCAAAAAAAAAAAAAACAAACGCATTTATTAAAAACTGAAAAATGAATAAACTTTGCTTTGGTTCCGATTTTCTACAAGAAAAGCTCTGATAAAACATTCCACTGTTCTCAAATATCTTACTTTTTATTTTTCTACACAAAATAAGATGAAAAATAAATAAACAAATCAAGAATAAAGAAAATCAATCAATCAGTAATAAATAAATATAATAATAATAATAAAACGTCAAATAATTAAAAATTAAGAAACCACATATAGTTGGTGGGTAGACAAATTTTTTTCAGATTAAAATGAACAAAGCATTATTAGAGCCCTGTAGACATGACAAAACACGACTATAGTCACATTTATACTTATAACATATTGCGCAACTGCAGGGTCTTGAGACACATGCTAACTCGCAAACGAGAGAGCTAGCGACCTAAACGGTAGCCTTCAAGTTATTTCCTTTAAACTTAAATCGCCAAAAAATTACCACTTCCACATGGTTAGGGAGGATAACTATTAACAGTTATTTAACCTTTAACATGAACATGAATCAAACGTAATAATTTTTTCTGGGTACATGATACCATACATATCAAACTTTACATTAAACTTTCATATCAAGGCGGGGGCCTCAAACTAGTGTCCTGCGGGCCACATTTGGCCCACGGGCCGCATGTTTGAGACCCCTGATTTAAATCCTTAGTCAAAGTCAGCCCTAGTCATTAGCAAGACTACATACAGCAATTTTGCATTGTTTGTCCCGTAAACTAGCAAACCAACTCCGGCGTGATGTTAAGCAACGGTCTCATCAGTCAGGACAGGCGATCGAGCATGGAGGGACTGACGGGTATAACGAGTAAGGCGGCAGTGGACTTGATGGATATGATGCAAGGAAACGAGGCCGGTCAATGGAAAGCTGAGAGGGAGGATCCCGAGTGACTGATGACTGGTTGCACGAGACGGATAAACCGACATGGCTTCTTTGATTAACACTGTCAGAGTGATATGAACTATTACTGATATTACCACAATAATATATTCAATATTGATTGTTTTTATTATGGGAGGAGTGTACTTTTGATATATAATATTTGCATGCTTTGATACAAAGAGCAACTCAGGAATCGGTTAGTAGAAAAATAAGATGCATAGAGGCTAAACGTTTGTCTAGGAATACGGGAAAAACAAACTGGGAAGATTACTTTGAATAACAGACAAAAGGTCAGAATGAGGATGAGTGGGATGAATGCTTGTGGAGAAAGATGGCGACAGAAAGGAGGATTTACGATGCCGCAGCAAAAAAAAAAAAAAAAAACTGATGTAACGGGATAAGTGAGGTTGCCACGCCCGCCGGTCAGACTAAAACAATCTAAAAGCAATCAGCAATGGTTTGAGCCATCCTATCCATCAACTGGGAATCTTGACCTCTGAACCTCTAGTCAGGCCTACGCTCATCTGTCTGGCTCCACAAGACTGGAACAGAAAACGGGTAAGACAATAACGAGGGTGCTTCATTAGGCCACGTGTCCTGCTGCTTCATACTCTTTGACTCGGGAGTTGCTTCACTAACAGCATCTTTCTTACGACTGACATGAACCACAAGATGGAATCAAACAGAAACTCAGTCATCATTTAGATATGATTGCATAAAGTCTATGATCATAACTAGAGCATTAAGATGGTCTCTGGTTCTATTGGGTATTAAGAGGAGCAATGTAGCAAATGTTATATCGTCTTGATGGATGGAAGAATCTGTTTCCGAATGTTCTGAACTCCTATTTCCATGCCGGTGTTGCATTGAGTGAGGAGTCGAAAATGAATCCAACTTCTATGTAATATTGGTAATGGTAATAGTAATGATTTTATTTCATTTGAACGTCCATCAGATTCCAATTGAGTGCATCCCATAATCAGTTCCCAGTTCCACATGTCCAAAAGGAGTAGGCTTATTAAATCCTACCCTTGCATCTGTTACATTTGTTCACCTCCTGCCTTTGTTATTTTTTTATTTAATTAATTAATTAAAATGTATTAAAATTTATTTTTAATAATTTTTAATTTATTTTAATTTTATTTAATTTGTTTTTATTTTTCTTTATTTTTGTCACGTACCAAAGTACAAGGTGATATGGCCATACAATGACATAATGGGTACCATAGTAACTGTCAATATGACTGGTTAAATTAATTTAATTAAAAAAATAATTAAAAAATTAATTAAATTTAAAAAAATGTAAGTTAATTTTTTTTTTATTAAATTAATTGTTACTTTTTTTGCCGTGGGTTGCTGACTCCTGCTCTAGTTAAAGAGGTGTATAAATGGAAAAAAATGGGAACTGCTCCATTACCTTGAATACACACCAACCTTTCTTTACTAGACTGGTGACATTCTTTTACTAGGCTCGGTCCTTTAAACCCGAGTCCTCTTTGATTCTTAACTCAAATTCCCATCTGGGCAAAAATATGGCGGCGTTTGTTTGGCTCAAATCACTGAGCCTGAAGTGGATTTTAAAAGTGCAATTTCAAATGTTGTCACCTTAAACCTGGAAAGATTAAGGCTGTCTAAAATGAAACTAATTCTGTACAAGTGATATGAGAACACAGACTAGTGTTCATAAACATACTGAACCTTGTTTCTAGTAAAATACAGACAGGGCAATGCACTTCCCTTTTTCCATAAATGTCAATATAGACAAACAACCATTCACACTCACATTCATACCTATGGATGTTCTGGAATCGCTAATTAACCTAGCATGTTTTTGGAATGTGGGAGGAAACCGGAGTACCCGGAGAAAACCTATACATGCACGGGGAGAACAGTCTCCTAGCTCTGTGGCCTGTGCGCTAACCACTCAAACACCGTGCAGCAAAGAGTTCTTTTGTGACTTAAAATCAATAATTTGAGCTTTAGGTTCTTATCGGCATCGTTTTTTTTTTCCGTGTGTGATGACGTCGTTCCATTTAGCAACAAACTTGCTAGCTCAGTTATTACGTCTGCAGTCGGTGTCTTCCCTCCATTGGTCATGATTTTGGAGTATTTTGCTGATATGTAATGTTTAAATAAAATAAATACGGCATGTCAATATGTATTGGATATTGCAGTATTTGTGTTTATTTGTTAAATTTATGTGGTGGCAATTCTAATGTGTTCATTCATTACACAACATGCGACGTCTCTGCCTCCTTTATCCAGATTTGCACCAAAATGTATTGCATTCTTTACCAGGAACTACTTTATTTTTGTAGTTAGAGCATAGAAAACCTATTCTAAATATTTGTAAACATTATTAGAGCTTAGCACGCAGGCGTCACAGCTAGGAGACCCGAGTTCAATTCCACCTTAGACCATTTTCTGTGTGGAGTTTGCATGTTCTACCCGTGCATGAGCGGGTTTTCTCCGGGTACTCCCACATTCCAAAAAAAAAAAAAAAAATGCTAGGTTAATTAGCGACTCCAAATTGTCCATAGGTATGAATGTGAGTGTGAATGGTTGTTTGTCTATATGTGCCCTGTGATTGGCTGGCCACCAGTCCCGGTCCCTCCAGCGTATTAAGGTGCAATGTATGTTACTACAGATGATGTATGAGAGCCTTGCCTTTTTGAAGAGGCGTCCCGAGTCTTCACTAATCTGCGCAAAACGAGGAATGATGTTGTTGAGGTAGAGGTCGGACAGTGTGGCGTGGTCTCGGCTCTCCCTCTTCACCTGAAGCAACAACAGGTTCCAGCAGTTCACTGGCGACAGGATGCTCTGCTCCTTCCTGTACGGCGGCGTGACAAGGACGGGAAAAAGAGTGTTAAGGCGTAATCAAGAATAAAAGCGCATTAAGCTGCTTTAATCTTTTTTTTTTTTTTTTTTTTAATTCCCCTTTTCATCCTGTTAACCGATGCACAATACCGCTTGTTAAAGTTGGAAACAAGTTCATGGCAAAGCATGCTGTTTTTCATCAAGATGAAACCAGCATTGGAATAACAGGCATGGAAGGAGAGAACGCCCAGACAGATTTCTACAGAAAACAGCCACCCCCCTGGCTCTCCCCCCCCCCCCCCCCCACACACACACACACACATTGGGCTAGTAAGCCAACCCAAACAGGGGATTCAGCCAGGGTACAAAACCCAGCAGGAAGTGGTGAGGCTCCCCCAAAAAGCACAGCTGTTAGAGAGAAGAAAGGAATAATGAGATGACAAAAAAAGAGTCGGAAGCTGCTCTTAAAGAGTGAATGTTGCACTCCCCTTCATTGAGGCCATTTGTGTGACGGTAAGACATGAATCAACAAAATTAGACACTCTTTTAGATATGATTGCATAAAGTCTATGATCATAACTAGAGCATTAAGATGGTCTCTGGTTCTATTGGGTATTAAGAAGAGCAATGTAGCAAATGTTATATCGTCTCAATGGATGGAAGAATCTGTTTCTGAATGTTCTGAACTCCTATTTCCATGCCGGTGTCGTATTGAGCGAGGAGTCGAAAATGGATCCAACTTCTACGTCATATTGGTAATGGTAATATAGTAATGATTTTATTTCATTTGAACGTCCATCAGATTACAATTGAATGCATCACATAATCAGTTCCCAGTTCCACATGTCCAAAAGGAGTAGGAAGAAGCAAAGCTTATTAAATCCTACCCCTGCATCTGTTACATTTGTTCACCTCCTGCCTTTGTTATTTTTTTATTTAATAATTAATTAAAATTCATAAAAAAATTTTAATAATTTTTTATTTATTTTAATTTTATTTAATTTGTTTTTATTTTTCTTAATTTTTTATTTTTGTCACGTACCAAAGTACAAGGTGATATGGCCATACAATGACATAATGGGTACCATAGTAACTGTCAATATGACTGGTTAAATTAATTTAATCAAAAAAAAAAATTAAAAAAATTAATAAAATTAAAAAAAAATGTAATTTAATTTTTTTTAATTAAATTAATTTTTAATTTATTTTTTGTCACGTACCGAAGTAGGAGGTGATATGAGCATCCAATGCCATAATGGGTACCATAGTAAGTGTCAATATAGTGATATATATAGCACATCATGACTGGTTCAAGACTCTTCATCCTTGTATTTAGCAAACATCAACTGCTTGTATTGTTTCTTGAATTGGCTCATCGTTGTGCATTGTTTGATTTCCTTACTCAATCCATTCCATAGTTTGATTCCGCATACTGAAATGCTATGGCTTTTTTAACGTTTCAGTATTTTTCTTGGTTAGACTGCAAACTAGTTGAGTCCGAATCAACAGCGCCTCTGCTGGTAACGATCAATAACACCCAATCAATCAGAAAAGATGGCAAACTAGCCAAGAATGAATTAACAGTGACTCAGCTGGTTCCCATCACTTACACTCAATCAATCACACAATCAATTCACAATAGAGCTCAAGTGTGTGTTTTTTTTTTTTTTTTTTTTTAACTAGCAGTCTGAGAATAGGAAAAAATGGCCCCAACACTTTACGTTCCACTTCACTGAACATCCAGGTTAAATGATTTCTTTGTTGCCGGTTTCAAGGATTTTTTTTCAATACTCCTTGAACGCCACTTGTGCAGCTGCACGGAAGTAGACCTTTGCCAGCACATAACCGCTTCTGCAAAATTCAGGACCTTTTTTTTTTTTTTTTTTCCCAGATCGACTACGTAGCTTCAAGATAAATAGCCTACCATAAAAGTAGCCTGCATTAAATGAATTACATGGAGTTGAATGGAAACTGAATAAGTTGCGTGGAATTGTGCAGCATCATACTGACAATTGTATCTTTAAGTTAAGTAATACAATTATTGAATGCATATCACATATTGTTAAATAACTAAAGTGACAAAGCGGCATTATCTTTTCCATAAATGTTCCTTATAATCATGATCTTATTTAAGTGTTTCACAGAACTAATATAGGTTTCACTTCATGAACATTAATACAAAAACATCATTATGTGATCCAGATCCATCTCTGAATCAAATCATCTTGGCTGGAGGCCCGTCTTATCCATGTCCACTACGGGTTATGGATGATCCACGGATAATCTAGTCAGTAAAATGGATTATGAGTGTAAGCGGATGACTGAGACCCTTTGTGTGTTAAGAGGAGCATTAACTGGGCAGAAGATGCAAATGGCAGCGAGGCATTTCTAATGACTGACAAACAGAAGCAGGGGGTCATCGCGAGCGCAGGGTCAGACGGACAGAAGAAGTCATTGAGGGTGGAGATGTTGTCCAGGGGGGGTTAAGTGTGAGTCATATAGACGATGATGTGATTGGATGGTACTGGGAGTCGCTGACCATGTGATGAAATATGTGCTGTAATGTGATGTCAGGAAGAAGATTGCGGGCTAAAAGCTATTTTTTTTTTTACTCTATTATGATGTTCTTCCACATGTAAACTAATCAAGTCAATGACTGTTGACTTTCTAGAAAAGCTTAGAAAGCAAGTACAGTGAAATCTCGATTTTTCTCATTAATCTGTTCCAAAAGGTGAAACAAAAACCAGCAGAAATCCAAAAAAAAAATCAAACAAATCCCTTCCAAAATTACATTATATAGAGAATAATTTACAAAATTAATTACAAATTAAATGGATCAATGAACACCTAACATCACTTTTAAGACTAATTAAGACCGAGTGGTCGGGCGGGGGGGGGACAGAAGAGCCATGCGGACGCTGTTTTATTCTAGTCTGTTCCAATGTTAACCTTAAAAAATGACTTATCGTATCAAAACTAGCGTTTCCAAAAGCTACTCTACATTTTTAAATACATTTTATTTGACTTCACATTGTAACATTCATTCATTTTCTATACTGATAGTCACAGGCGTGCTGGAGCCTATCCCAGCTGTCTTTAGGCGAGGTACACACTGCATTGGTCGCCAGCCAATCACATTAAGTCATCTATTAGTCACTTTTATTGCTGGTATATATAAGTGCGCCTGTGAGGCGTCTTTGTCTTAAACTACACACTCTCAGATACTTGTCTTCTTGCACACTTGTGCAGCGTTTTTCTGTCCTTGTTAGACCCGGTTTGTGCTGCTCTCTGAAGGGAGTAGTTAACAGCATGGTAAGAGATTTTAGTTTAGATCAGGGGTCTCAAACACGCGGCCCGCCGGCCAAATGTGGCCCGCAGGACACCAGTTTGAGGCCCCCGCCTTGATATGAAAGTTTAATGTAAAGTTTGATATGGATGCTGTATGGTATCATGTACCCAGAAAAAAAATATTACGTTTGATTAATGTTCATGTTAAAGGTTAAATAACTGTTAATAGTTATCCTCCCTATCCGTGTGGAAGTGGTAAGTTTCTGGCTATTTAAGTTTAAAGGAAATAACTTGAAGGCTACCGTTTAGGTCGCTAGCTCTCTAGTTTGCGAGTTAGCATGTGTCTCAAGACCCTGCAGTTGTGCAAAATATGTTGTAAATAAAAAGAGTATAAATGTGACTATAGTCGTGTTTTGAAAAAAATAATTTGTCTACCCACCAACTATATGTGGTTTCTTAAGTTATTATTTGCCGTTTTATTATTATTATTATATTTATTTATTACTGATTGATTTATTTTCTTTATTCTTGATTTGTTTATTTATTTTTCATCTTATTTTGTGCAGAAAAATAAAAATTAAGATATTTTATATATGTTTTATCAGAGCTTTTATTGTAGAAAATGGAACCAAAGCACTGAAAAAGTTTTTTTTCTGTTTTTAATAAATGCGTTTTTTTTTTGTTTTTTGTTTTTTTGTTTTTTGCCTTGCCCAGACCCTAGCTCCAGTGGCCCCCAGGTAAATTGAGTTTGAGACCCCTGGTTTAGATTTTTACATGGGTTTTCTAATAATCTATTAGCCTTATAAAATGATGAAGTTGGTTTAGCAGCCATACCAGGAGATTGATGCAGATGACTGACAGTTGTTGATAGTAGGCCTCTATGCAAAAATGTACATCCTTCTTTGAAAATAAACTGATTAATTCTAATTGTTTGTAAAATGGATAAAAATGTTTGTGAAAACAAAAAAAATTGTAGTGTATACTTTAAATAGCAGCATTTATAAGGACAAAGGGTCAATTCCAGATGCAGCTCCATAGACACTTGACCACCCTTTTCTGTCTGCTCACTTTCCGGTGCTTCTAACTTCACCAATTACGCAACCCCCCCAGCAGCTTCCTCTATTTGCTCAACCGACTGTCCACCCTGCTCCCATGTGACAACCTGAACCCACTCCAGATCACCATGGCACTGTCGGGCCCTGGGTCATCACAACGTAAACAGAACAGAAATGTCATTGGCGTCTTTTGGAAGATCACATGGTGCGCTTTCGTGGGCCGTCGCGAGTCAGGTGACGGCAGTGAGTCACATTAGAGGGAAATGCTAAACGGTCGTTTACAGTCAGGATCAAAGAACATAACATTAGCTGGAGCGTTGCTTCTGGCTTTTTTTTTTTTTTTTTTTTTTAACGACTTCAACCGGATGACTCTTATGTGACCACATGTGAATACATAAATGGGCCACATCGATGGTTGCGATACATCTAAGCTTAACATGAGTACTTTCTGAAGAATCAAAATATGGACAGATTAATTAAATTGCAATAATTGCATGTAAAATCAATCCTAAATATATTCATTTATAATAGTATATGAATTGTGTTTCTCAACACAAATAATTCAAGGGCAGTTCTTTGCAGGTTTCACGCCCACGATCCATTAAGCTAACGAGCAGGAATTCTGAAAGCTTTTTAGAAATTGATTCTGAACAGCTGGCAAGAACAACTTGAAATAAACGACTAAAAGAGATGTCGTTTTGGCAACGCTACTGACTGGGAAGTCATTTCTTTTTTTTTTTTTTCTCCCCCTAATAAGACCAAGCTCTTATCCAAATCAATTGGCAGAAACTCGCAACCGCAGTTTGTCACTGGAATGAGCAATCCGATGTGATTAAATCATTAACAAAAATTCACTGTGATCATTTTATTTTTTATTAGTACCGATGCTGAGGATGCATTCTTCTACATGTGCATCATCTCTCGGGATGTATGGGAAATATCATTTCAAGGCCAAAATCCAGGAGTAACCTGAATGCAATCAATAGCCACGTTTACATACCATGACTTTTTCTCTTTCCGAATAAAATCTTTCTGAATGACCTTTCCGAAAACAATGGTATACATGGAAAGGAATATTCCAATCTCTTGTCTACATGCGCCGCTATAATCCAACAGAATAGTCAATGAGGCATGCCCAGTAAAACGTAAACATCACCATCACGTGATACCGATTTCCCTGAGTTTTTTTTCCACTTGTTGGAAAAACTCCGTGTTGCCAGTTTTTCGTTCATCCAGTTTATAAATTACAGTAAAGTCTCGTTATATCGATATCGGTTCAAACGAATTAGTACTTATTACGATACTATTTTCATTTCCCGGCACATTTCTAGTCTTTTATGATATAATTAGCTCCGTTAGTACGATACACGGTTATTATGATAATCCGGTTACTACGATGCCCTTTTCATCTCCCGCCAGCCAATTTGGTCTGCTTATATCGATACAAAAGCAGCTTATATCGAAATCTTTGCTTAAGGATTTCAATACCAAAAAAGAACACGGCGAACGGCTGCTTCCAGTCAACTTTATTTTTCACACTTCCACCACCAGAGTGCAGCACACACAGCGGAAAACACCCGTCCCTCGCGCCTACCCCTCCGGGTGGCAACACCTTCCCTATCGATAGTTCCGGTGTGAATTATGTCCCGGTAACCGGTAATCACTACAGCGTAAGTTTATTTTTATTTACTGTAGTACAAAATGTATTGTAGTACAAAAGCATGCTAGATACGCAATCCATGAACTCAAGGAGAAAATTACATGCCGTATCAAAGATCCGCCCACTTTTAATGCAGTTCGGCGCAGGATCGGATATATGGATAGTCCGGTTATATCGGTATTTTTTCCGACTCCCGAGAATATCGATATAACGAGACTTTACTGTAGTTTGGATCAAAAATTTCTTTTTGCAGCAGTCCAGTGCCGACTGCTCGCCTCCATTTTTAAAACTGAAGAACATCTCGAGCTGCTCCGAACATGCGCTGAAAGAACGCACCCGGGATCAATTTAAACAGGAAAAGATCAAATTCATTCATTCATTCATTTTCTACCGCTTTTTCCTCACGAGGCTCGTGGGGGGTGCTGGAGCCTATCCCAGCTGTCTTCGGGCGAGAGGCGGGATACACCCCGGACTGGTCGCCAGCCAATCACAGGGCCCATATAGACAAACAACCATTCACACTCACATTCATACCTATGGACAATTTAGAGTGGCTAATTAAGTTAGCATGTTTTTTTGGAATGTGGGAGGAAACCGGAGTACCCGGAGAAAACCCACGCATGCACGGGGAAAACATGCAAACTCCACACAGAGATAGCCGAGGGTGGAATTGAACCCTGGGTCTTCTAGCTGTGAGGTCTGCGCGCTAACCACCTGTTTTATGTAGATATATTTTTTTCTTTTTTTTAATAAAACTGGACTTGTGAATGGCGTATAGGAGTGTTTAGATTCTGTTCCACAGATGGCGCTAATGCACATGAAAGCTGCTTGCCAACCGCTAATAAACAACAGAAGAAGAGCGGGTACAAGATACCTCAATCGGATTGGGGAAAGGAATATTCCACCCCCGGGAATCCGATTATATATTCATATTCGGATTGGCACTTTTCTTTGGGAATGAGGTGTATACTTTCCGTTTGAGCAAATAAACCGAATTCAGTTGGAATATTTGGGTCCATGTAAACGCGGATATTGACATTATTTCTAATAAGATGTGGAAAACAGGCATTGAACCTGCCAGTAACAACACACATAAATGTCTTATTAAAATATTATTCTGTTTTTATGATTGGGAAGGACAGAATAGCATGATGTGTCTTTGTTTGTTTCCTTGCTAATTGTTGGTTTCGCCGCAAGAGTGACCTCATCCTATCTAAGGAGGTTTATTAGGAGGACAGTCGGAGTAAGTGACTGACTATGCTATGACAGGATTATGTCCAAATCTAGCAAGAGAAAAACAAATAATCCAGGATCCAATATTTGTAGCATAGAAATGTATTATACTAATACGGTTTTTCACGTACAGTAAACCTCGGATATATCGGATTCAATTGTTCCCACTGGTTTTGTCCGATATAAGCGTATACCGGAAAATGTCCGTTTTACTCATATATCGGATTTATATCCGGTATATGCGTAAATCGGATTTTATCCGTTATAAAAAGGCACTTTCCTTGACTATGCGAATTTCCGATATATCCGAGGTTTACTGTATAAGACAAAATTGGGGTGCAGTTTATTCTTGAAATATCAATAACTTTTTAGCATATGAACAGAAGTTCCTCTGCAGCTTATGGCAAATATTTTCAACTCCCAAGCTTCTGACTCTCCGTTTGTGCTGCCCAGTGTGAGAAGGGGATTTTCAGCGTGAAACTGGATAAAGAACTCAAAAGGAGATCCTTTTGCAGGCATACACAAGAGAGAGAAAAAGGGGCCCCTCCTGGATATGCTTGACCGTACCAGATGTGGTGAGGAGGCGGGGGGGGGGGGGCATACGACACACTTGCCGGTTTGTCCATATTGACAACTGAATGCAAATTTTAAAAATATATCCTATACTGCGTTCCCTCTGAATTCAGAGTAGCTGTTGCCATGAGTTAAGTAAGGACTGCAGCTTAGTAACGCCGAGCCCGGGATAATTATTCAGCGTGACGGCAGGCTTGAGCGACAAATTGCGGAGACATCGCCATGTGACTCATCTGCCAGGCAGCCAAAGGGCACGCACAATACGGTTATACCCTGCAGCAGTCAGTAGTTTGCCAATACCAGCGGTCCCTAAGGACTCAATAGACGTATATAGAACACACACACAGAGCTTAGTTAAAAAAAAAAAAAACATGCACACACTTAGCCAGAAAATAGCTGAAATTCCAACATGGCACCCGGACGGAGCAAAAGCAGCGAGCACATGGAGAATGTAGAAATATCAGCCATTCAGTAGAACCATAATCTGGAGCTTTACTGGAAGTAGTAAGACTCAAGTGTGATTATTTAATTTGAGGTATTATAACCCTCCTCCTTGTATTAGGGTTGGCACCCCTTCAATTTTAATGTATAAAAAGAATCACATAACATTTGTTTATTGCATCAAGGCTTTTTGACTTTGTCAATAAACTCTATTACAACAAAATAAAACCAAAAAAATAATTTTTACTACATTTTAAAACGGTTTGGTTGAAATTACGACTACTGTATTGTTAGGGTCAGTTTCAACCCGGTTATAATAATATGATTATAAAGCAATATTTTTTTATTTCAGTTTATACTAAAAAACAATAACTTTTTCTACCTTTTTTTGACATTAATATGTATGGGTCAAAATTCACCCCAACACCATAGATCAGGGGTCTCAAACTCAATTTACTTGGGGGCCACTGGAGCTAGGGTCTGGGTGAGACTGGGCCACATCAGGTTTTCCCAAAAAAAAACCAAAAAAAAAACAAAAAACAATTTATTAAAAACTGAAAAATATACAAACTTTTTCAGTGCTTTGGTTCCGATTTTCTACAATAAAAGCTCTGATAAAACATTCCACTGTTCTCAAATATCTTAATTTTTATTTTTCTGCACAAAATAAGATGAAAAATAAACAAATCAAGAATAAAGAAAATCAAATTGGTGTCCTATGGTGCGGGCCGCATGTTTGAGACCCCTGCCATAGATGTTTCTTTTGTGAGTAATACTAAAATGAGAAAATAAATAAAACTAATTGATTTAAGAGATATGTTCTATATCCCTCAGTAATAGCCAAATAACAAAATAATTCAATTTATTAATATGATGCTTTTGAGGTTCATTTTTGGAAATTGAAATAGAAGGGTATAAGCGAAAAAAAAGGCCTAAATGCCTACACCAAAAGTATTAAAACCAACATTTTAATAGATGAGGAAACCTAAGAAGGTAACCAAGACATGAGAAGCAAATTTGATGGTAACTTATTTCTTTTTATTGTATTTTATAGCTGATTTAATACATGGGTCAAAACCCACCCGTTAACATAAGAGATGATACCAGAAATCGAACACAAGAGGAAGGTTAAAGAATATTTTCTTTTTTCTCTCACATACTTTTATTTTTCTATCTCACTGAAAAAAATACCATAACATTGATGTTTTTTTTTTGTTTTTTTTTCGGGAGTTAATAATAGGGAATGGAAAAGGAAACGTCTGCAATTCTTTTCACTAAATGTTTTTTTTTCCAATCTTGCTATTATTTTTCAGGAGGACACAAAGTCATCTGTGATATTTAGACACAGAAAGTGTGTAGAGTGTGTTCCTGTGTGTCATACTTCATAAGGTGGTCCTTGGTACTGCGCGTCTTGGTGAGGAAGCGCTCGGCCAGCTTCTCCATGTTGCGGCTGTAGTCCATCTCGATCTCCGCCTTCTTTCTGAAGAAGTCCTGCAGGTCCTGCAGCAGCTGCACCCTGAGCTCGCACTGTTGGTCCAGACATTTGAGCTGCTCCACCAGCTGGGCACGGATCTCTGTTGAGGTGGGAAGAAACGAGTTTGGTGAACACGGTATCTTCATTGGAAGTTCGCTGAGGTTGTAGAATTAGAAAGTCCGGTCATACAAAACATGACCAGATCCATGAACACCCACTCAGGCTACAGGAATGTTCACACTGCAGGTCAAATCTGGTTTGTACCTCCATGTGAACGGTCAAGTTGCATATTTCCAATATATCCGTCATCATAAGTCAGGCTTTATGGTGCAAGACTTGGAAAAAAGGTGTTAGTGAAGGTTACTTGATGACTCTAAATGGTCCATAGGTATGAATGGGAGTGGGAATATTTGTCTATACTGTAATGTAATGGTAATGGTAATGGTTTTATTTCATTTGAACATGCATCAGATTACAATTGAATGCATCCCATAATCACTTCCCAGTTCCACATGTCCAAAAGGAGTAGGAAGAAGCAAAGCTTATTAAATCCTACCCCTCTATCTGGTACTTTTACAATCAGTAACTGTTACATTTGTTCACTTCCTGCTTTCCTAAAAAAATAATTTAATTTTTTTTTATTTAATTTAAATTTTGTATTAAAATTTTTAACAAATTTAAGAAAAAAAAATAATAATTGAAATTTGTATTTTTTTTATTTAATATTTAACTTTTTAACTTCCTGCTTTCCATAATACAGTTTAACAGGTGATATGACCATACAAAGACATAATGGGTACCATAGTAAGTGTCAATATAGTGATATATATAGCACATCATAAATTTTTAAATGTTTTTAACATTTAAAAATGTTTTTAAAATGTTTTTAAAATGTTTTTAAAAGTTTTTAAAATTTTTTTAAATGTTTAAAATGTTTTAAAAAATTTTTTACAAAATATTTTTTTACATTTTAAATTTTTTGTCCCGTACCAAAGTACAAGGTGATATGAGAAGTATTGGATGAAATTTTTAAGTATTTTTAGGACATGGGAGTGGGAATATTTCTCTATACTGTAATGTGCCCTGTGATTGACTGGCGACCAGTCCAGGGTGTACCCGGCTGGTGTAGGATCCAGCATACACGCGGCGCTAGTGAGTATAAGTGGCATAGAAGATGGATAGATGGACATTAAGTGTGTTTCCACAAAGTATTAGCTCAAAGTATTACCCAGGGAATGAGATCAGTAGTGTCGCACATACTGCAGCGATATTTACGTCTGTCAAATGCATGTCACTTTTTGGACATGGTCGCATTTTTGGGGGTCAAAGATCCCAATTTGGCATCATATCTATAGTGTGAATGTAGTCTTTTGTAGCACTTTTGTTAGAATCCCAACACCCTTATGCGGATTTATACCACGTATCCATATAAACCTAATGTCTTCCACATATATATGTACATCTCCAGAGGCAGCCAATTATCACAGTTTATCACTTTTCACCCCCCCGCCTCCCACCCTCTTTGCTTCCGCACTGCTCTCAGTCTGGTCTCAAATTAATAGACTCCACTCAGACACATTCAATCACAATGAATAAAGAAAAAAAAAAAAAAAAACCCTCCTCTGGAGGATCGTGTGTATTACAGGAAGCATTCGCCACGTGCACACTCACATGCACAAACACATTAATGACAAATGGATCAGTGCCGACAGCTGACGGATTAATGTTACGGTCTCATAGCGGCCTGTCAATGCTGTATGTGTGTATATGTGTGTATCTGTGTGTATATGTGTGTGTATGTATGTGTGTGTCCTACCTTTACAACGTTGACCGTAGAGGAGGCAAAGTGCTTTGCCCTCCATCCTGATTTCGTATCGGCAATAAGTTCCCCCGACACACACATACACCGTCCCGTACGTACAGGGAGCAGAGAGCGCCCCGTTTGTTGAGCCAACAGCGTCTGTTGATACTGCCTTTGTGCTTTTACGGCTGAGAGTGCACTTCTCATTACCACAAAGAGAAGTGGAATCTCTAAATATGTCCGCCCCCCCCCTTGTTTCAATATGTCTCACGCCGTCAGAAAAAGACCCAAAAGTCTTATGCCGGTAGCGATGCGCCTCTCACACTAAACATACACACAGACTACGCCGCAGCTAATGACCTGTTGTGGGTATTTGCTTTGACAACATGTGTTACCGTCCTCCGCTTATGTAATGGTGTGTGGTTGTGGCATATTTGTGAGCAATGTGCACAACGCCGTCAATGATGGGGATGGAGTCTGTCTCCCGCCTCCTGAGGCTGTGACACAAAACCACAAAGTGGCAGCCTTGTAATTAGCTGTCACAGGACGACAACGATGCATACCACAGACAAACGGTGACATCGGTGACACACAATTAAAGGAGAGCTGTGACACTTGCGCAATATGTAGTAAAAATAAAAGGAAATAAGGAAATAAAAATTGAACTGTGTGCGTCCACGTCTGGCTCCAAGAAGCACTGTATTGTATCCATTTGTCCAATATAACAAATATGGTATTGGTTTTATTTCATTTGAACATGCATCAGATTACAATTGAATGCATCCCATAATCAGTTCCCAGTTCCACATGTCCAAAAGGAGTAGGAAGAAGCAAAGCTTATTAAATCCTACCCCTCCATCTGGTACTTTTACAATCAGTAATCAGTAACAGTTACATTTGTTCACTTCCTGCTTTCCTAAAAAAAAATTTTTTTTTATTTAATTTAAAAAATGTATTATTATTTTTAAAATAATAATTTAATTTAATTTTAAATTATTAATATATACATATATATTAATTTTTTTTAATTTTTAACTTCCTGCTTTCCATAATACAGTTAAATTTTTTTTCTTCAATAATTTATTTTTTTTCAATATATATTTTTTCAATAATAAGGTGATATGAGCACCCAATGACATAACGGGTACCATAGTAAGTGTCAATATAGTGATATACAGTAAAGTCTCGTTATATCGATATTCCTTCGGAAAAAAATACCGATATAACCGGACTATCCATATATCCGATCCTGCGCCGAACTGCATTAAAAGGTGGGCGGATCTTTGATATGGCATGTAATTTTCTCCTTGAGTTCATGGATTGCGTATCTAGCATGCTTTTGTACTACAATACATTTTGTACTACAGTAAATAAAAATAAACTTACGCTGTAGTGATTACCGGTTACCGGGACATAATTCACCCTGGAACATAATTCACCCCGGAACTAGGTGTTGCCACCTGGAGGGCTAGGCGCGAGGGACGGGTGTTTTCCGCTGTGTGTGCTGCACTCTGGTGGTGGAAGTGTGAAAAATAAAGTTGACTGGAAGCAGCCGTTCGCTGTGTTCTTTTTTGGTATTGAAATCCTTAAGCAAAGATTGATTTAAGCTGCTTTTGTATCGATATAAGCAGACCAAATTGGCTGGCGGGAGATGAAAAGGGCATCCTAGTAACCGGATTATCATAATAACCGTGTATCGTACTAACGGAGCTAATTATATCATAAAAGACTAGAAATGTGCCGGGAAATGAAAATAGTATCGTAATAAGTAGTAATTCGTTTTAACCGATATCGATATAACAAGACTTTACTGTATATAGCACATCATGACTGGTTCAAGACTCTTCATCCTTGTATTTAGCAAACATCAACTGCTTGTATTGTTTCTTGAATTGGCTCATCGTTGTGCATTGTTTGATTTCCTTACTCAATCCATTCCATAGTTTGATTCCACATACTGAAATGCTATGGCTTTTTAACGTAGTCCTAGCATAGAAGTGTTTCAAATGTACTTCTTCCCTGAGATCATATTTCTCCTCTCTTGTAGAGAAGTATTGGATGACATTTTTAGGTAATTGGTTATTTTTAGCCTTAGGCATTATTTTAGCTGTTTGAAAATTAACTATATCAGCAAGTATTTGTGATTTTACAAATAAGGAGTTAGTATGTTCTCGTAGGCGGCATTATGAATTATCCTTACTGACCTTTTTTGCAGTACATTTAGCGAGTGAAGATTGCTTTTATATAGTTATTAGCCCATATTTCCACACAATAAGTTAAATATGGTAGAACCGGAGAGCAATAAAGAGTGTGGAGTGATTTCTTATTGAGAACAAATTTTGCTTAGTTCAATACTGAAATATTTCTGGCCACCTTAAATATCACATAAGACTGGAACATTAAGGAGCAGGGTTGGAGAAAAACCAAACAAGAACATTTATAGCTCCCAGGTCTGTAGCTGACTCAACGATATGTATTTATTTTTATGATTATTATTATTATTATTTTTTTTTTACAAAACTGTGTTCCATTGAAGTGGTGGGCCTTCATTACTTCAAATCCAACCATGAGTACTTCAACAAACAAGTGATGAAGATGATATTTTGTCATGTTTGTTGGTAAGATATAACCCCTTGGAACAACATATTACTGTCATAACATCATTTTCCATAAAAGAAGACCTTGCATCTTTTGTACTGGATTCAAATGGATTGTGTAAGTGGCCGTGGCAGTAGTATTAAGTATAGTAACAGGGCTAAATTCCATCAAAATTCTGAAACACATTGTGATAAATGTTTCCAACAGCACACTCCATTTACAAAGTACATGGCTCTGTGACTCAACCATAATGAACCCTGTGCTCCTTACACTAGCCATTGTTGTTCCTGGCTGCTTAGCTGAATTTCCTTCAGTAATAAAAAGTCAAGCCCTTAGAAGCTGTTAGAGTCGGTCCAAAAAAAAAAAAAAAAGACACCATCGAGGTGACTGGTGCAGGTCGATCTGGTCCCTCTGTAATGGTCATCATCTCCTCAGCCAGAAAGAAGTGGGATGTGAAGTGGAATGTATCGCCTCCACCCCCCTCCAGAAAGCCCAGTCACTTTTTCCAGACAGATGAGAGCAGGTCTTGCACTGAATCTGGGATTATACTTCACTGGTGCTCGACTATGTCGCTTTAAAGCTCAAAATCCTAGCGACTGTTCCTTTCGCCATGACACAGTTCTACATGGTCTTTTTGCTTTGTATGGCCAAACATCTGCCCTCCTTCACATGACCTACGACCCTTTACTGAATGTTATCTTTGTGGTGTAGAACATTTAATCACAAACACCTTACAGGTTCCAGTAGGGCTGGATATTTATTTTAAGTACGATATCAAAAAATGCCAAAAAAAAAAGTCGAAAGGCAATGAGATCAAAAGGTGAGTACTCACACTCAAAAAATTTACTTGCAATTTGTCTGAAATTTTAACTGCAAAATTTGACTATTTAGTCGACACCTCACAGGTTTCAGTCGGGCTGGATATTTATTTTAAGTACGATATCAAAAAATGCCAAAAAAAAGTCAAAAGGCAATAAGATCGAAAGGTGAGTACTCACACATGCTAGCATCGATAAACTTAGCCGGTGACAAGTTGTCGTCCATTGACTCAACATTCTAACGGAAAAAAGTGCGTCCCTTGTCAACTCAATAGTAGACAAAAAAATTTACTTGCAATTTGTCTCAAATTTTAACTGCAAAATTTGACTATTTCGTCGACACCTCACAGGTTCCAGTCGGGCTGGATATTCATTTTAAGTACGATATCAACAAATTCCAAAAAAAAAAAAAGTCGAAAGGCAATAAGATCGAAAGGTGAGTACTCGCACATGCTAGCATCGATAAACTTAGCCTGTTACAAGTTGTCGTCCATTGACTCAACATTCTAACGGAAAAAAGTGCGTCCCTTGTCAACTCAATAGTAGACCAAAAATTTACTTGCAATTTGTCTCAAATTTTAACTGCAAAATTTGACCATTTTGTATCATAAATGCAAGATCATTTATGTTTTCATTCATTTCTGAATGACTACAACGCTGACCTTGTGTGCAATTGAGTATTTGCACAGAGCTGAAAGACCTTCTATTGTCCTTGGCGGAGATTTTACTCGTTCCTCAGGTCTGAAGGCTTAAGGCCGCTGCCTCAAATCATTCAGACATGCTGCATGTTAGCATGCGGTTAGAAAATTTCAAGCAAATAAAGGCTCCGCCAAAAGGGCATTGCTGTCTGTCACATAAACACTCATGCCAAGGCACAAATGGAACCGCTTTTCCCTGTAACATCACATTGAGAAGAATCCATTTTTTTTTCCATTTTCTTCTCGTTTTTTTCCGCTTTTCCATTGTCCATTGAATATTATGTGAAGCGATCATTGTTTGAGGTTCTCATTGGGAGTGACCAGGATGGATAGGATCAGGAACAAGTACATCAGAGGGACATTACATGTTAGAGGCCTTGGAGATGAAGTCCTTTAGGCCAGACTGAGATGGTTGAGAGATAGTGAATATATTGGTAGAAGGATACTGCCTGGACATGAGGGTATTTGGTGTGAGAGAGACAGATGCAGAAGAGGAGATCGATTTGCTGTGGCGACCCCTAAAAGGAAAAAGCCCAAAGAGAAAAAAGAACTTCATGACAGAAGAGGCTGCTGCAAGCAAATTGGCGCCACACAAGAGCCACATTTACTGCCTCGGGCAACACCTGGAAACAGCCGGGGGGGGGGGGCTTGGGCTCAAAACATACTCCGACAGCAATTGGGACTCGACTTATTTGCCAAATGCTTTTTAAAAGGGCTCATTTCCTGCTGCCATGAGATGTAGGCTTTTTTTTTTTCCATCTGATTTTTTTTTTTTTAGCAAAAACAAAAATGCTGTGGAAGCGTAAAAAAATGTAACACATATAAGTGTCTGTTTTGTTTTTTTTTGCATGTTTTTTTGCCTCCTTAAAAAAAAAACATGCAAAAAATAAATAAATTAGAAATCACCACTTTGAGTCCATCATTTGTTTTTGCAGAAGAAGGGACGGGGGGGGGGGGGGCAGTTGACTGCCAATAGGGAGCACATGGGAGGCGGCTTATACTAAAACAACTACAGGAAACACGTGTGGGCACACAGGCGGGACTTGTTTGTGAGCAAGACCGGGTCCGTGTGTGACAGTAAAAAACAGAAAAACCGGCAACTGAATAGTTGGGTGGCCTCAGGTTCCAGGTAGTATTTCCTAAAAAGGATTCTTAAGCAGAGTGGAATCTATTAGTTCCAGACATGCCTGCGTACTACGACTGTACTTCACACACGGGGAGTATAGGAAAAGAAAGTATTCTTGTAATGGAATGTCTTTTTTTTTTTTTGGGTCGAGTACTGGGTCTAGAAAACACACATATGCAAGCGCATGCATGCACACTATGGGTTTAGTGAAAGGTATGTTGTCCGTTACCCAAATCCCAGCAACTTCAGGAGAAGCGGTGTTGTCTTAATGAGGCGAGTTAACAAGTGCGGTAACTTTTAGACATGGAAAACTTGCCAAAAGTGTCAAAATACAGCAGACATGACAAGTATGTGAAAAGACGAGAACAATGGAGATAATAATGCCTAATGGTTTTTCTTATGCACTATGACCAAGAAAAATAAGCAAAGGCGGGATTTCAGAGGTTAGAATCTGTATTTTTTTTTATACTTATGTTAGTTTTAACTCCGGTTTCCTGCCCACATTCCAAAAACATGCTAGGTTAATTAGCGACTCCAAATTGTCCATAGGTATGAATGTGAGTGTGAATGGTTGTTTGTCTATATGTGCCCTGTGATTGGCTGGCCACCAGTCCAGGATGTACCCCGACTCTTGCCCGAAGACAGCTGGGATAGGCTCCAGCACAACCCCGCGACCCTCGTGAGGAAAAGTGGTAGAAAATGAATGGTTTCAAAATGGGCTGCACGGCGGTCGAGTGGTTAGCGCGCAGACCTCACAGCTAGGAGACCCGGTTTCAATTCCACCCTCTGCCATCTCTGTGTGGAGTTAGCATGTTCTCCCTGTGCATGCATGGGTTTTCTCCGGGTACTCCGGTTTCCTCCCACATTCCAAAAACATGCTAGGTTAATTAGCGACTCCAAATTGTCCATAGGTATGAATGTGAGTGTGAATGGTTGTTTGTCTAAATGTGCCCTGTGATTGGTTGGCCACCAGTCCAGGATGTACCCCGACTCTTGCCCGAAGACAGCTGGGATAGGCTCCAGCACCCCCTGCGACCCTCGTGAGGATAAGCGGTAGAAAATGAATGAATGAATGAATGAAATTGTCCATAGGTATGAATGTGAGTGTGAATGGTTGTTTGACTATATGTGTCCTGTGATTGGCTGGCGACCAGTCCAGGGTTTACCCCGACTCTTGCCCGAAGACAACCGGGATAGGCTCCAGCACAACCCCGCGAGGATAAGCGGTAGAAAATGAATGAAATAATTTCTTAAAATTGACGACTTTGTAAGAAAATATATTCCTGTGAATTATGCTAATGACAGAATGAGGAGATTTGGCCACATAACGAAGATAATGATCACATAGAAAAAAGAAGGGGGTGTTATTTCGAGGTGTGTTTGATCAACCGGGGGTAAATTCCTCCCCGTTTTTCTTTACCTCGGTGACCAGTTCAGGAAGTCATTAACCTTTTCAAAGCCAGTAAGCCTCCGTCAGCAGACTGGAAGATGAGATGTTTGCATTAGGAAGTTGTGTTGATGCATCTGCGGGCCAGGTTCTGAGATGCGTGGGCTCCCTCCTGCCGGGGGGGTTTCTTTGCCCAGGCTTGGACTACGGGGTCAGGGGGGGTCAGAGGGTGCAGTGCTACTTGGAGGAGGTCGGTCTCCCATGTCAACCAACTGGGTGTAAAAGACTAAGAACAATAGACGTCAGTTTCAGATCTGTTTCAGTGCCGACTGGAGGACGGCTATAGATTGTAGCAACCCCCCCACCCCCCTCCTACACTGACAGCAGAAACCTTCCCCTGCGCCATCACATGCTCTGATTCCTCTCTTGCAGCACAAGCACAAGGGTTTTCGGGTTGGATTGTGGGGGTTCTCTATGCATAATGAAAAGGGCCGCTTATCAAAAGTTAAGTAGCTTTCCACCCACTTACAGCACCCTTCCTGCTCCACTAACCCAGTCTGGGGGGGGGGATTGGGTGCCTCTTTGAAATGTGCAAGGACTTCAAATGAGACTTGTACGCTTTCTCACACTTTTTGTTAGTGAACAAAAATAAATAATAGAAATAATAATTTGGTCGTTAAAGGGGTCCTATCCTGGGGCCCCGCATACAGTGCTATGAAAAAGATTAGTCCTGATCGA
Source organism: Doryrhamphus excisus (assembly GCF_037039965.1). NCBI lineage: Eukaryota > Metazoa > Chordata > Actinopteri > Syngnathiformes > Syngnathidae > Doryrhamphus > Doryrhamphus excisus. The sequence goes on from NC_136374.1 coordinate 16,216,026, forward strand.
TGTGCCAGATCTAGACTGATCTGCAGCTACAGCAAACGTCTGGTTGAAGTTAACTGATGGTTCAGTTACTTATTCCTCCCCCTTCTGTCATTGTTTGCATGCTATCCTCATTAAAATATGAAATCCTATAAATGTTTGGGCGGTTTTAGTTAAAGCAGACACTGTTTTTTTTAATCTGTGTGATTTTGACAAAGATCAGATCACATTTGATGGCGATTTTTAGGCAGAAATATGAGAAATTCCAAAAAGTTCAGATACTTTTTCATACCACTTTAGAAAGTTTGCATATGCACAAAGCAGGGTTGCATATTCCGCCTTTCACACCAAGTATGATACCTACAAAAACACAACCTGGCATGAGAACGTGCTAACTGGCTAGCGCCCTTTCTAACTGGCAGTTAGAAAGTTATCAAACAGGCGGCACGGTGGTCTAGTGGTTAGTGCGCAGACCTCACAGCTAGGAGACCAGGGTTCAATTCCACCCTCGGCCATCTCTGTGTGGAGTTTGCATGTTCTCCCCGTGCATGCGTGGGTTTTCTCCGGGTACTCTGGTTTCCTCCCACATTCCAAAAAAAACATGCTAGGTTAATTAGCGACTCCAAATTGTCAATAGGTATGAATGTGAGTGTGAATGGTTGTTTGTCTATATGTGCCCTGTGATTGGCTGGCAACCAGTCCAGTCCTCTCTCGCCCCAAGACAGCTGGGATAGGCTCCAGCGGTAGAATGAATGAAGTTATCAAACTTTACCATTATGCATTCCTACATAGTATCAGCATTTGGGGCATTTGGGACAATGGTGCGTTCAAGGACCATTGAAAAAAGTGGGACAATTCGCCGCCAGTTCAGTACATTCAGAAACATAGCAATCAATGAAATTGTCATTTCCCCCCCCCCAGAGTTGATTGAGTAAATGTCAAATAGCCATTCCTAAGTGGAACCACAAGTCAGTTAGTCGTTTCTCCACTTCATTCGCGTGACCATCCACCTGGTGTCACCTCTATTTTCCGGTCCCCACCGGACACAGCCATCTGGGCTTTAGTTTCTTCCAACAGGCTGCATCTCAGTCACACACACACACACACACACACACACACACACACACACACACAGTGTCCAAGTGCTGCAAAGCCACGGGCACAAAACCATGATCAACGCCATCTGTCTGTGAAGGTTAAGGAGGAAATATCAAAATCGGGTGAAAGTCGCTCACATGTATTATATACCATTGCGGTTCAGCAGGGGAGACAATATTATGGTGAGCTATATATGTGTATGCATGCACTCTTTCCAGTGTTTCCAAATGGACAGTGCATAACACCCTACTTAATCAGCTTAGCAGCCAGTCAGGGGATTTGACTAATCCACAACACAAGCATGGGAAGAAGCCTGCTGAGTGTGTCCGCCTGTCTTACTGTCTTCCTGTCTGTGTGTGTGTGTGTGTATGTGTGTGTGTGTCAGCCGAAACAGTCTCCGCATCAAGCATTCATCTATAAGACATGCAACTAAATGAAAAGTAGCGGATGGGTGGGAGCAGACGCCAATTCAAGTGCAGACACATCGTCTGGCGGGCAAAAGGGTCACTGGCAGCTTCATTAGCAGTTTAATGCTTGTCATTTTTCCGCTGAAAGAGTGATGGCATGCAACTCCCTTTCTGTAAATTAAAGAGTCATTTCCTTTGTTTACTCCTTACTGTATTTTACTCCTATGTCAGTTTGGTCAGAAACAAGATGGTAGAGGAAATTTACAGTTGGCCATACATATTTAAATGCATGTGCCCACATGGCGTAATCCGCTATCACAGCATTCCGAGAGACGAAAAAGAAGATGGAGATAGAGCAAGTCAAAAGGGTCGTATCTGCTGATGGCTGCCAAGTGGCTGATCTTTATCTGCATCGCAATGGGAGACAATGACAGAGGGGGATATGGTGACAGCTTCCTCCAGCCACACGATCCTTGGTAAACACTGAGAATTAGAATCTTCATAGCAATGTTTGTAATAATACTTGGAAAACATTGTCTTTTCTTCAATTTTGATGACGCTATTCCATTTTTTCCATATGTGAAATATCATTCAAAAGACAATTTGCTGTGTCACTTAAAAAAAAAAACAAGGAACTCTCCAACGCTAACATGCTTGATTCTATATTATGTCTTCTTTACTAAAATTATGTTTATATATTGGGAAATACCAGCGGTGACGATGGTAATGGTAATGGTGTAATTTAATTTGAACATGCATCAGATTACAATTGAATGCATCCCATAATCAGTTCCCAGTTCCACATGTCCAAAAGAAGTAGGAAGAAGCAAAGCTTATTAAATCTTACCCCTCCATCTGGCACTTTTACAATCAGTAACTGTTACATTTGTTCACTTCCTGCTTTCCTAATATAATTTAAGTTTTTTTTTCACATATCAAAGCACGAGGTGATGTGACCATACAAATTTTAAAATAAATTTAATAATAAATAAATTACAGATTAGTTTTAGGTTTACACTAAAACAACTACAGTTCCCATGATGCTTAGAGCGTGAAAGCCAGAAGTAATGCATTTCCAAAACAGACGCTACAATATCAGGCTTCGACAGAAATCATATGCAGGGATTAAGTTTTGATCTGACTAATCTTAAGTAACTTTGATCAAAACAAGAATTACAGCTTCCACTGTGATATTAATAACGTGCCGGCTTTTGAAGACATCTTCCTTCAGACATCACAGTGAACATCTTGGTAGGTTTGATTGCAAGGTTTACGGTGTGCGTAAAACACGTAATGTACAGTTCCTATCCCGCCTCGCAAAAATGCCACTTCCATATTACGTGTATTGTAATTCACAGTGATGCCAGAGTGCAGTCTTTCTAGCTGTCCTTTTTTATTATTATTTTGTATTTTTATTTATTTTTTGTCACGTACAGAAGTACAAGGTGATATGACTATACAATGACATAATGGGTACTATAGTACTATAGGGGTGCTATTTTATGTCTTGACAGCTGAAATAGTAATATAATTGAAACCCATATTTGGAAAATTGTAACATTTTCTGTGCTGTTACTACAAAAATATTCCATTTATAAATTGCAGAAATTCCCTCATCACAGTCGGAATCTGGAATCAATTAACCACGACAAACGAGGGATGACTGTATAACAAAAGGTACAATAAGCCTCAAAAAAAAGAGCATGCAGAGCATGTGAGAGTCATACAGTTGGGGGCTGTCATAAAAACGAACCCGACCGCCTCTCATATGAGCTCTAGTCGATCTTCACATTTCAGATGCAGCCATGATGAGCAGATAAGAAGATAAGACACACCCTAACTCCTGTTACTCAAAGGAGAATATTGTTTTGTGGTACACCGTCACCGACCTGAGGGTTTAAATGCAATGTTACAACTAAACCTATGATACGCCTATCAAATTTAGCATTGTGATAGAATCCTCTTCAAATGCGGTTTTGGCCGCTCCCACCCGAGCATCTTTTGAAAGTGCTGCATCGACATAAGGGGGAACGAGAAAGTGGGCCAAGCTGCATGAAGAGGCTCTGAGGAAAACGTTGAGAACTCTGCACCTCAGCACAACAAAACCACTGCAACAGAAAAAAAAAAAAAAAAATCCGATGGAGGGTGAGGGATTTGTTTTCCTCGTTTTTTCCACAGTATCAAAACAACTGCAATAATATCTGCGTGACATATGCATAGTGAAATGTACTTCAGGTACAGTAGGATGATGACTGAGCTAAAGCCTTAACACACTTAAAGAGGGGGAAAAAAAGGATCATTTTCCATGAAAAATGCCCAAGGTTAAATCATCTTTCATTGCATTTCAAGCATTGTAAGCGGAACAGGTCCGGTTTCATTCATATGGTATGTTCACACTTGTCACAGGGGGCTATTAAAGAACCAAACCTGACACAAAATTGCAGAGAAATACGGTCTCGACTTGAGCTCACCGCTCAAATTGCATAGCTTCACTTTATGTGTGGCATGTTTCCACAATGCAGAATACGCAAGTCAGCCTTAAGGGAAAATTTCCCCTTGCTTAGGCAGCACCACCATGTTAATAAGAGGGGAAGGAAAAAAAAAAAAAAAAAGAATTGCCACTATTTATGGGTTTGTAAACCGATGCAGGATGACTAATGCTCACCTGAGGAGATCCCGAAGATGACCTTGCGAAAGCAGCATTTGCACTGCTCAAACATGCAAACACATATACGCTGTTGTTTTGCCTCCGAGTGCATAACAACCATTCCCGCTTCATCATCCTTGCATACCAGCCTGCATGACTGTCCCAGCAGCTCAAATATCATCATCTCATTGGTCCCATGTTCCCACTACGTTTGAAGCATATACACTAAGGGGGGTCACAATACACGATATTGGGTTCACTACAATAACAAAATATAGGACTGAACTTTATTTGACTGTGTATCAAAACAATGCAGCTACATTTTGATGTGTTTTATAACTTTTCATGTATGACCTATTATAAGCATGATGCTTTCAACTGTTGCACTTCTTTCCACAAATTTCAAACAAAAACTAGAAATTCTAAATGCTAAAATAATGACAACAGTGGTAGCCGTTACTACTAATCGTTTATGCTGATATGTATTTATGTAATGGTAATGGTTTTATTTTATTTGTACGTGCATCAGAATACAATTGAGTGCATCCCATAATCAATTCCCAGTTCCACATGTCCAAAAGGAGTAGGAAGAAGCAAAGCTCATTAAATCCTACCCCTCCATCTGGTACTTTTACAATCAGTAACTCTTACATTTGTTCACTTCCTGCTTTCCAAATATAATTTTTTTTTTTAATTTTTTCATTATTTAGTTTTTTTTCCAGTCGAGGTGATATGACCATACAATGACATAATGGGTACCATAATAAAGACTTATAAAATAAATTACAGATTAGTTTTAGGTTTACACTAAAACAACTACAGTTCCCATGATGCTTAGAGCGTGAAATCCGGAAGTAATGTATTTCCAAAAAAAACGCTACAAATACAGGCTTCGACCGAAGTCATATGCAACGATTAAGTTTTGATCTGACTAATCTTAAGTAACTTTGATCAAACCAAGAATTACAGCGTCCACTGTGATATTAATACCGTGCCGGCTTTTGAAGACATCTTCCTTTAGACATCACAGGGAACATCTTGGTAGGTTTCATTGCAAGGTTTACGGTGTGCGTAAAACACTTAATGTACAGTTCCAATCCTGCCTTGCAAAAATCACAGTTGCGATGCCAGAGTGCAGTTTTTCTAGCTGTCCAAAATGTCTTGGTAAGACGATAAATTAAAATTCAGAGGTAAATGCGGTAACAAGGCCAACCTTGATTAATTAACTCATTTGCTACCAAAGACATATTTATAAATTTTTTTCAACCGGAACGCCCAATCCCAAAAACGGATCTGTACTGTAATGTACTGTATGCATGTGTTAACTTGCACTGCCTTAATCCTCTTGGGCATGGAATTCACCAAAGCTGCATTTGTTACTGGAATCATCGTCCGCTCCTCTTCGATGACATCACCCAACTGACCTTCATGTTTCCCGCGATGTGAATAAAATCCTGCCTTGAAATACTCAACTTATCTACAATCTTTCCTTTTGACTTTGCTAAGAAAAGCAACCAACGGATGTTCCTTTCAAATGGATCCTGGATCATATGTCACCCTGTCACACATCCAATAATTAACAACAACAACACACCCAAAAGTACACATCTGAAGTGCTACGCTTGCTTTGAATCATTCAATAAACCGTGAGGCCAGTAAGCTATGTTTAAACTTCCTTGGAGCCACAAGCTGATTTAAATAGTCAGCTTTGACCCAAGGTGGAGTCTCGGCGATAATCTTCTCCAGGAAGAGTTTCAGATTAAAAAGCTTGGCAAAGTCGGCCTAACACGTCTGGAGCCCAGCCTTGGGATTTGACGCCACGGGAAGGTAGCGCCTGGTTGGCTTTGGACTCAAACAAAGCTATCGGAGTAATGGATGGCATCTCCAGCGAGTCAGAGACTCCATGTCTGCATGTGTTCGACTCGGTTCGTTACGTATCAGACACAGGACATGTCTGAATCGGTACAACACAATAGGGCGCTGCAACGTGGGCGGCCACACCCTTTCCTCCAAGCGCCAAATCCACGGCCCTTCTAAAACGACCCCGAAGAGGTTTAGACAGAAAAAAGGACAAAGGAGAGAAAGGGAGTGGACACATCAGGAATGAAATCCCTATAAAAACAGAAAGTAAGGCTTAGGAATACAGGAAGCGTGAGAAAGGCTAAGAGGTGTAACGGATTCTGGACCGAGAGCGGAGATAGCAGGGATAACCGAGGAGACGGGGTGATGGCCTCGGAGAAGAAAAAAAAAAAAAATGGGACCGATCTACATGGAAAAAAAGAAAAGGAAAGCACTGCTGTCGCTTTGTGTTCCGCAATGTGGAGCTGAATTATTAATGGTGGCTCAGTGGACGTGCCAACAGTGAAACACTTTCACGCGCTCGGCATCCTAAACATGTATATAAACATACGCAGACATGCCTGCTACTGACAATAACATGACAATGGTTCAGGCTCAAGATGGGTTCCCATCAAATCCCATCAGTCAAACCAAGACATGTTAACAACCAATAGCAATGGAGTAGAACAAGCATCTTTGTTTTACACATTTTGCCTGGCTTTCATTGCTTCCCTGACTCGTTTTTGTCCCACAGGTGAGCTACAAGAAACACATCATATATATATATACATATACTCTGGACTCGGAATAAATACTGTCTATAAAAGGACAGAGTTCGATAACTAAAATATTTAAGTTGTTAGTTCATTTTAATGTGTTATTTTCAACTCATCATTCATTTTCTATCACTTATCTTCACAAGGAGCTGGAGCCTATCCCAGCTGTCTTCAAGGCAAGAGGCGGGGTACACCCTGGACCGGTGGCCAGCCAATCACAGGGCACATATAGACAAACAACCATTCACACTCACATTCATTCTTATGGACAAATTAATGGCTAATTGCTAATTAACCTAGCATGTTTTTGGAATGGGGGAGGAAACCGGGAGAACTTCCCGGGCGGACTTCCTTGTATGGTTAATCGTTAGGAAGCACTTAAAATGAATTAAAACAGACCGTTTTGGTAGGAGGCGCAAATCAGCTGGAATAGGTGCAGATTCGGGAAGATCTAGAAAGTTTTTTGTGCGGGTTATTGTGTGTAGCTGCTCTACAGTAGACCACAACTACAGTACAGTACAAAGGGTAGAAAAATGAGCACAATAGGTTCCTTTAACATTTTTTTGTGCAAAAAAATGTATTATTGAACAATTAATGTATTCATATTAAAACAGGAATCACATTAAATGTAGGTTTGTGTCAAATAAAACAATATTTTGTACTTTTATACTAGTCACAGAGTACTATTGGACTAAATAGTAAATACTATTGGCGGCTCGACATTACAGACTCTCACTTTAAGTGTTCTCGGCAACTTTGCCATTAAACAGTTTTCAAATGTTCCCGGTCCATGTTTAATAAATAAGTTAACAAAGAAGTCATAAGAATTATTTGTTATAAAAATTAAAAATAATTGCAGTGGCATGACACAGTATGTCATCCCATGCAGCCCACAACCACGGCTTCAAAAACATCACACTAAAAAGTCCAGATGTTGATGTTGGTATCACATGAGACTTCAAGTCTGCGAGCATCTAAAGGATTAAATCCACAATTCCGCTTTACTTGTGAAAAATGTGATGACGACCATGAGACCACAAATTAAACTTATTGCATTATTATTATTATTATTATAATGATATTATTATTATAGATGAAAATGAGCTCGGGCACCACTATACTTAATTCATTGAACGTCTGCTTGAATGACACTGGTGCCAACTAGTCGAAGTCAACTAGTGGTTTGTACAGATAAATACCCTATTTTCTGAACAATAAGTCGTTCCGGAGTACAAGTCAAACAAGACCAAAAATGCATAATTAGGTAGAAAAAAACATACATAAGTTGCATTTTTTGGGGGGTAATTTATTTTCCAAACTACTTGACCAAAACAGACATTAAGTCCTCTTGGAAGGCAAGTTCTAACATTAATAAAATAATAGATGTAAGATATGCTAACACAATGCTTATTCAGCTACACAAAAAAATAAACATAAAATGTTTTTGTTTATAAGTCGCTCTGGAGTACAAGTCGCAGGAACAGCCAACCTATGAAACAAAGTGTCCGGAAAATACGGTAAACACGACAGGTTTTCAATGGTATTTCAAATCAGGAAGGTCGTAATAACATTTCTGTCCATGACATGACAGAAAATATTATTATTATTACACGTGTATGACAGTTGATGATTTACAATACTGACCATCCACCAGTTATGGCGTGCCTATATTGAGATGCTATTAGGAGTCCATTTCGGACGCACTGTGTGCCATGTTTCCAACCACAGCCAATGCCTGTCAGTGGTCAGGATTAGAGGAGGTCAAAGGTCATCCCAGACATGTGGCACACACCTGTTCAGAAAAATAGCCCTGCGGTCTGATCATTACGACACAAAAAAACACGTTAAAGTAGACAAGTGAGTCAGTGATTAGTGAAGTTTATTGTGAACTGTGGGAGACAACAAAAGGCTGTCATGTTTTTTTCGTTTATCTCTCCCCAACCGGTGTTTTTCTCTCGCCCGGCCGAGCTTTTTTTTCTTATCCACAGAGGAAGCCTGTTTGATCTGGGAGACTCCGGCTGTTCTTACTCTGCGGCTCATACACATCAGGCGTACAATCCTCACTAGCTCACTTAAAACGAGACACTTTTTTTATGCTCCTTTCACTAAAAACAAGAACATCACACGTGCTGTCTCCCCCTTACTCAAAACACCGTCTTGTACCGAAGACGAGAAAAGAACTGATGTATTCAAAATGGCATGCATGCTGTAGAAGCTGGGCCGATGCCAGCTCAATGTAAGCCGTCACACCGGGAGGACAGTAGCCATCATTGTCCTCCGCGGTGGGAGTGGGACACAATGGAGCGGGATACAGGCCGGGACATGACTCACGCATACTGTAAAGCCCTTCTGACCATTATGGCTGACAAAGGCGCTGGAAACAATGGGTAGTAAGTGTCAGCGTGTTGTACGGCTAAACAATAGCGGCATTACATACGCCAACTTGGGGCTTAAGCTTGTCAGAAAAACATTGCTCATTTACGTTAAACAAAAGCTGTTTTGGCATGCATCAGCTCATTGACTGCAAAGCGGATTCATTTGGCGACAATTTGGAACAACCGTGGAGGTAAATTGCGGAAAAGGAGTAGTAGTCGGGACACTAAGATTGGAAAGTCCAATGTTTGTCCTTATGTTTGTCATTTATTTTAATGACGTTATACTTTTCGTCTATATTCAATATACACCATGGATTAAGAAACAAATTATAAACCTAAAAAAATAAAGAAAAAAAACAAAAGGACAAGCTGCACGGCGGTCGAGTGGTTAACACGCAGACCTCACAGCTAGGAGACCAGGGTTCGATTCTACCCTCGGGCTTGCACGTTCTCCCCGTGCATGCATGGGTTTTCATCCGGGGTACTCCAGTTTCCTCCCACATTCCAAAATCATGCTAGGTTAATTAGCCACTCCAAATTGTCCATAGGTATGAATGTGAGTGTGAATGGTTGTTTGTCTATATGTGCCCTGTGATTGCCTGGCGACCAGTCCAGGGTGTACCCCGCCTCTCGCCCGAAGACAGCTGGGATAGGCTCCAGCACCCCCGTGACCCTTGTGAGGAAAAGTGTTAGAAAATGAATGAACAAAAGAACATGTTTAAACATTAGAGCCACGTCGACTATATAACACCCCTATAGTCACCTGTAAATAAGACATTTAAGACAAAAATAAGACTTATGCTCGTGTGTGTTGCTATAAGTGTGTTCAAGGGAGCTGTGTGGCAGGTGGATAGGAAGTGAGGTTGACTTTCTCCTTGGCATGCGATACAAATGCAACAGTAAGCCGTATTTTTTATTAGGAGGTATTAATCCGGGTTATTGTGCCTGCTGTGAGATAATTTAAAATCTCACCGAATACTACAGTAACAATACTGACACCTAGTGGCTAGTGCATAGTGTACATATCATTCAGTGTCTATGAATACGTACTCTGAATGCCTTAATTTTTTTTTAAATTCATTTAGCTGGTTTTGTGCTTAGAAATGCTTAACTTAAAAACAAAAAATAAATACAAATTGCTTCCATATGCATTTTTTTTTACTAATAATTGGCAATATTCAACAACAAAACAGTGTTTTGTTGACCTACAAATGTATTCAGAATGTTGTATTCTCGTGTTAAACGTTGCCAAAGTTTCAGATAATGAGGTTTTCACATTTGGAAGTGAGCCCTGAAATACGTTTGGGATGGCTCAAAAAGCTCGGTTTCAAAAGGCGTGGTAAAACTGCCCCTTTGTGATGTCACAAAGGGGCAGACTTCCTTGTATGGTTATATGGAATATGGTAGTATGGTCGTTAGGAAGCACTTAAAATGAATTAAAACAGACCGTTTTGGTTGGATGCGCAAATCAGCTGGAATAGGTGCAGATTCTGGAAGATCTAAAACGTTATAAAGGGTAGAAAAATGAGCATAATAGGTTCCCTTTAACATTTTTTTTTTAAAAACCGTCGTTCACCAGGATGTGAACTCAAAGCTCATAACTTTTGGTGATGGTTGCACATACAGTACATAACTGTTTCTTTGCACATTTACATTTGAGTAGCTGTGTGTAACTGGTGGCACGCTGAATGCATGTAACCAAGATTACAATCAATCAAAAAGCTGGACTGCAGCCAGTAGTAGTAGTCTAGCCACCACATTCCATCGCAGGAACACCGCCACCAACACATGACAAGAGTCCCACACACACACTTAGCCAACTTACCACAAGCTTTAAACACAGAAAGTGTCTGTGTGAGTGCATCGCTGTGTCGGAGAGACACCTTAAACACCAAACACGACCTTCAGAGATATACAGATGCCAGACATTTGAACATGCATCAGATTACAATTGAATGCATCCCATAATCAGTTCCCAGTTCCACATGTCCAAAAGGAGTAGGAAGAAGCAAAGCTTATTAAATCCTATCCCTCCATCTGGTACTTTTACAATCAGTAACTGTTACATTTGTTCACTTCCTGCTTTCCGTAATACAGTTTTTTTTTAATTTTTAAATTTTGTAATTTTTTGTCCCGCACCGAAGTATGAGGTGATATGACCATACAACGACATTATGTGTCAAGTCTTTCAGTGTAAGTGTTTCAAATTTAGTTCTTCCCTGAGATCATATTTCTCCTCTCTAGTCGAGAAGTATTGGATGACATTTTTAGGTAATTGGTTGTTTTTAGCCTTATGCATTATTTTAGCTGTTTGAAGATGAACTATATCAGCAAGTTGAAGTATTTGTGATTTTAGAAATAAAGAGTTAGTATGTTATCTGTAGGCGGCATTATGAATTATCCTTACTGACCTTTTTTGCAGTACATTTAGCGAGTGAAGATTGCTTTTATAGTTATTACCCCATATTTCCACACAATAAGTAAGATATGGTAGAACCTAGAGTGCTTCTCAAACAAATCTCTGTGAGTCAGGTCCATAATCTAATAAAAGATCCGATATAAGACAAAATTAGTAGTATTTGTCACCCTACAGCTTGTACAGCTCCTGTCCCATTTGGGCCACTGCACCGCAGGAATGAGTATGTGTGTTTGCATGTATAAAAAAGGGGTGGGATGTTCCCATTTCCGCTCTGTTTGAAGCACATGGACTGAGTCGGAATGTTGAAACAGGAATGGGGGGGCACCAGAGGGAGGGTGAGTGGAGAGGCTAAGGCCGTAATCTGAGAGGGGAGTCCCTCGGCGAGACTGGCACATGGTCCGTGCTCTCACTTCGGGACCAGTGCACAGTGGAGAAAGAGATTATGAAAGAAAAGATTCAGTCACGAAATGAGTAGATAATGACAATTCCGTATTGATATTAATTTTCATTAGAATCACTGCATAATTGTCTCTGCAAATCCAAAAGAATTTCAATCTAACAAATGAATAAGTAAAATAATCCAATTCATTGCAGTCATGCTTAGTAGAAATTCCCTTGCTCAATTGAAATGCTTCAACTGTGACATCTTGGCAACACATGATGACAGTTCATCCTGTATAATCATCCCACAAACACCTGCTACCGTTTTTTTTTGTTTTTTGGAATATTTCCCACTGAAATTGCCTTACATCGTAGCTAAAAATCTGTATCATTGTTGCGTGCTCAAGGTATGACAGACTTGACATGGCTCATGTGATAAAAATCTATGGTATGAAAATGACAGAAGCATTTCATTCATATCAGCTTGGCTTTTACTGAACGTGGAAGGTTCTAAAATTAGACTAAACAGGCCTACAGTAGATTAGACTTAATTAAACCAAACTTACCAATGATTATTATAATTTTGTGGGCATATAAAGATTTCTTTGTGTGGGGCAGGGGTGTCAAACTCAATCGTACAGGGGCCCCAAAACTCAAATCCTACTATACGTTGTGGACATTAGGCGTGGTCGCCCATTTCGATATTTCGAGATTTTTGATGGACCACCTCTTCGGCATCGTCACTGTTTGGGCAAAACTACAGTATTTTATTAAACACAAAAATGTTACAATCCGTGAGATGTGTAACCCGAATCTGTGGAATGGGCAGATTACACACTTCCCAGCATGCTTTGCTATAGTTAAAATGATGACTTTTGAATGTCTTATGCCTATTTAAAAGGTGTTATTTTGTAAAAAAAAGTGCTGCCATTTTTAGTCGAAATAGGTGTGTCCCAATCACATGCATTGTTAGCTAGCTCATATTAACTTGTTTTCAGGCATTATAAAAAAATTGATCAATGACAGGTAATTTGGAATGTAACGAGTCAGGTCAAGGGAAAGCAAACCATAATATTAGTGTGTGCATGTGTACGCCTGTTTGTCCACTGACCACATTGCCATAAGGTGTCAGCAAATTGGGTGGCTGACATGTCACACATCCTTCATACAACAACAACAAAAAAAGCTTCAGATACTTTGACAGCAGATATTTTACTGCCCTGGGACACACTTAAACATGCATGAGTGACGAACAGCGATTCTAACACATACACACACCATTGCCCCGTGGCCACACATGCAATACACAGAACAAGAGCGAGCAAACGCTAACAGGCACCTGCAAAATCAGCAAGATAAATATCAGGCCTCAGGTATGTGCTGCAAGTTCCTTAACGGCTCCCCTGGCACCTGCACCGACGAGCCACTCCGACACACAAACACTTGCATAAGTCAAACACGTTCACCACACCCATAACCAAACACAAAAAGTCGAGGACGAGTGTGCACTTGAAGTGCTTCCTTAAAGGGTGTGTTTGATCACATTCATATGAAACGGCTGTCACGAGTTGACTTGTCAACACGGAGAACCCCCATCCAGAAATGCCTTTCCTGGAGATGCAATAATGGCATTAAAGAATACTGTCTGCCATGAACCAATGTGCCATCAACCATCGTCATTCAGGTTTAAAATATTCAACCATGCGATATTCTGTTACTGATACACACCAAAGCCAAAAAAAAAAAAAACGGGATGTCCAGATCCTCCATGCAGCAACGTTGCAACATGAGCAACCTCAAGCTGAGTTCAACATCTCTGTGGTGTGCGCACACACCCCAAACACCACCCACATATCCAACATGCTGTGTCAGAGACGGGGTGTGTGGTTGAATCTGGTTTGCGTGTCAAGTGAAAGCACATCAAGTCTGGATCGAAGAGCAAAAAGTGGTTTCTTTTTTGTTTTGCGCTGTTAGCGACAACCCGGCATGCTGACTTTGGAAAGTAAGCAACATCAACAGCTTTGATTTTTGAGTTATTCCACTTATTATAATTAATTGGCTTGGCATGAAGTAGGTGTTAAACTATCTGCGTGGTTTTATTCTTCTTCTCAAAAGATTCTTCGTTTATTTTTGAAAATCTGCAATGATTTTGACCACCGTTATGTTTCCGACCTTGGGACTTCACAGGGTTTTCAAGTGGGCATCCCACTTCACTGGGTGGGCTGCGTAAATAGCCTACAACACCTCAATGACAGCAGAAACCACAGTCCTAAAACTGCACCCGCCTTCTTGCATCCTTTAGCCACCGCCATGTGGATACTCAGCCTGCTTTGAAGTGTCGTTCACCAGGTTCTTGTGAGTTGCACCTCTGACCCCGAAAATAGTATGAGTGACTGTCCACGGATGCCCCTGAAACCAACTTCCACCGGTAAGTTCCATGCTGTCCCTGCACACTCTTTGCTGGCCCGAAAAGGGAGAGAGACTTGCGTTCATTGGCTTTTTCAAGCCTTTCCTCCTGGAGTATCGTCAGTTCTATCAAAGAAACCTGTTTTGTTACTCAGGACCAGAGCATGAAGTCTGGTCGGAGGATAGCGACTGTAATCTCCTCTGGAAACTTGACTTTTCCAAGAGTCCAAGAATCCCTGCACATTTGTCTTGCCTGACTGCTGTTGCTTCTTCTTGTCCAGTCCATCGGCAAGTCATGCCAGTACCTGGTCATGGCGCCACCTGAACCTCCCTTCAGTATCGACAAGGCTTGCTTGACACACAAAGACTGAAAGTGTTCCTGGTTTGTCGGTCTATTGCACTGGGTACAAGACGGATACTCTCAGTCTCCATTGTTGGAGGTTTGTTGGCATTGGCAGCAATGGATCTAAGGAGGAACTTCACACCGGTGCCACTCCATATTCCAGATGTCCCTCCAACTCAAGAGTTGGGACACTGTCCCACCGGGTCCAACTGCCCTGCTGGTTCATGGATTTTACCCCGGCTTGTCTGCCCTCTTCCTCCACTGCCCAAATCTCCTTGTGGACCATCTCTCTCTGGTCTTTACATCCTTCCAGCTTGCTCGGGTGATGACTCCCCCACTGAGCAAGAGTTACTGTATTCCAATCCGATTCCCCCAGACAGCAGCGGAAAGGAACAAGTAATTGATACACCCATAAAAAAAGTCTGACACACCGTGGACAGCAAGCTTGTTGTCGAGCATGTCATTATTCACATGAAGATATATTAGCAGAAAAATGATACCAATAAACACATTTTGGCCATCTTTCCATTCCATTGTCAAAAATGGGCCTTTTATGTCAACCAATCAGTGTATAGCTTTACCCTACACTTCGGTATTGTGCAATACTACTGCGACCGGTACCCCAAGAAAAAGGGCGGTGTCCAATATAACAGTACCTCTGGTTAACCCACGTTTGCTATTCCAAATTGTGGGAATTGCGGGAAATAAAGCAACTACATGGATATCACATTAAAAACGGGTTAGCCCTTTAAAAGACCCAGCACGCCTGGCAACAAAACACTGTGGGAGAAAACGGGAAGAATCATTCTCCCTCCACAGCAGTGAGGATGCTGGGAACAGCAGAAGTGGTGCATCCGCATGGCAACCAGAAAGTGGGGGGGTTGGGGGGGGGGGGGGGGGGTAAGAACACCGCGTCCTCACACACACACACACACACACATTTCCACAGAAGAAAAAAAGAGGAGAGAAAGTATGAGGCCGTGTGTGCAATGCAGATTCAACCGAGACGAGTTGATGAATGGCTTCATTAAAACAGCATTAGAAGAGGTGAAGTTGAATGGCGGGCAAGCGGCGTGCGGTGATTAGCTCACTTTCACAATGCTAACATTCCCCTTCTTTTAAATGCCGGCACATTGCATCCCCGACACTTATCAATTCATGAGCGTTTCCACACACACAGCCCGAGGAAGATGAATAAACAGCAGTGACACCATGGAGAAATGAAAGCTAAGCTAATGTAAAAGAGGAAAACAAAACAAAAACCGGAGTGAGCGTGTTGGTAACTTGATTAGCCACATGCTACAGGGAAGAAAAATCTACATTATTCTTTCTAATTTTCCTCCATGCTCCTTTGCAAACCCAGAAAAATGGGGGCAATTCAGTAACCGTAGCAACCAAGTGTGCCTACGTGCAGAGACAAGCTGCTGATGGAGGGGGAAGGCGCGGCCAGGAGGCTAAAGCGAGTGCATACCAAACACACACATAAACACTATTTTTTCTTTGTCGTGAGGTTCAAAGATGAAGTTGACTGTCCCCCCCCCCTCCCCTTCTTATTTTCTTGTCTTGGTTCCGCCTCACTCCTCGGTACAGTATGAGGGCTGTTCAAACACAACCTGTTTCCTCTGGCGTCCTGCGGGAACATTGTCCAGCCTTTCTGTACTCGTGTTTTTACTTGTTCCCATCGCTCAGCCGATTGTTTCGCAGAGGATACGAGCAGCCATTGTGTTTATAAAGATGCTCCCATCAACGTGAGCGAACATCCTCTTTTAGACACTTGTGTGCCGACAAAAGCTCCGGCACATCCGTAAGCAATATGCAGGGCTCGATGTATATAACGATGTACAGTAAACCTTGGATATATCAGAAATTCGCTCACAACAGACAGATAAAAAAGAACCAATTTTTCTGTAATGCATTTCCAATACAAATTCATTGCATATATCGGATTTTTTTATAACGGATTTCGCCTATTTCGGACAAAATCTCCAGTCCCGTTCCAATTTCCCTCGCATATATCGGATGGCCGCATCGTTTATTTCTCCTGGCTCCAGATTTAGGACAAACATAAAAAGTGAGTGACGTCAATAATACTAGCACAGCAGTGAATGAGATTTTAACCTCACTATTGGAAATAACGTAGGCCTGACGGGCGTAACAGGGACTAGCTTAATTAACAATTTGTTATGCTCAGAGTCCAATAAAGTTAAATTCTCTTTTCATTGCCCAGTCCAGGTACATTGGAAACATAGTCAAGGAAGTGCCTTTTTATAACAGATAAAATCCGATTTACGCATATACCGGATATAAATCCGATATATGCGTAAAACTGACATTTTCCGGTATACGCATATAACAGATTTCGCTTATATCGGACAAAACCAGTGGGAACAATTGAATCCGATATATTTGAGGTTTACTGTACCGATGGCCCGGGGCAAGTTAAAACAAAATTCCGGCAAGTAAATCCAATCAGTGATATTCCCGTCAGGCAAGTGCACTTTGGCATTCCATACTGCAAAGAGTTTTTTTTTAAAAGCGGTTCTTGTTGGGTGTTGGTAAAACACGGACTGTGTAATTCCGGTGGTAATTTGCAAACCAATCCTTGCAAATCTTGAAATGGACCAATCAGAATCTTTTATTTAGACCGCGGTCCGCAGTCCACAATCCGTGTTTTACCCACACCCGTTCTTGTTCGCGATCAACCAATGCCATGTTAACACACATCTACACAATTTTTCACACATTCCTCCAAATACAATGCGTCAATACTATTATCTGATGAATTATCAGCACATATTAATGCTAAATATATTAACCACAAGAAATGATAATCATTTAATCTTGAGATTCTCATGTGATGCCACAAAAATTTGATTATTATTATTATTATTTCTCACCTTAAGGATTCCCCATGGGAAAGTCATTTTTCTTTTTAATGTAGATCCTTGAATATGGCTGACATATGTTGAGACCAAAGAGACGCGGCGGCCAGTTTTAAAGCGCAACAGGAGGTTGCGCGTGTCACACGTCATCGCTACTGTCAAACACAATAAGCGGAAAGGAAGAAGATGGAGTGATGGAAGAGGGGGGCAGGGAAAAGTAAAAAAAAAAACTAGTAGTACAAGTAGAGACCCAATGGTTCTTGCCACAATGGTGCGATTGTTCGCTGGATGTGGGCCGAGAGAAAGAAAAAGATTGAAACTGAGAGAGCGGGAGGAAGGGCTCGAAGGCTTTTCACATTCTTACGTACTCCGGATGGTTGTTGTGCTGTGGCAATGTATGCTGGGTAAAAGGGTCAAGTCGTTCTACCATATGGGCTTTGGGTTATTCACACATTGTGATGATTTTTGCCAAATGGCGATGCCACAAAACAAAGAACCTCACCTAGTTTTATGGGTCGGAAAAAGTATTATTAGTCCACTGTGTCGGCTTATTTCATCATTCATTGAAGCAATGGAGGTAATAATGTCAAATATTCTTAGTTTTCGGAAATAAGTATTATTATTTTATGTAAATGATGGACACCCACAGGCTGGAATATCCGCAATAAAGCACATTAATCGACTGATCATTAAGAATTCTGATGATGTTGATTCTGTTTTAACTAATTTGAAGTCTACAAAAGACTAACATGATGTAATTTTAGGGAATTTGAGCTACATCCACAAAGACCTCTGCGATGGCACGACTCCTCCAGGCAGCATTATTTTTGCTTCGCATTGAAACAGAAGTTCAGAACATTCAGCCTTCCCATCCCAATAAAAATATCAAAACAAATATCAATGAATTGACTAATTGACTAAATGTATTATCCTCTCTTAAGTGAAGCATTTGAGCATAAAAATGGCTACATGAACTAAAATACAATTATATGATGCATTCAAAGACGTTGACATAGCATTCTACACGACTCAGTAATGTTACTATCAGATGACAGGCCCAGGCTTTTTTTATGGCAGCTTTGAATTATCTCACAACAGGGACAATAATTTTGTCATAATGATGTCACTTTCCGTCCGCCATTTTTACAGCAACACACATAAGCACGAGTCTTATTGATGTTTTAAATTACGTATTAATTCTTATTATGTCTACTACATTAAGTAATACGCGTGTAAAAGTAACTATAGGGGTGCTAGTTTATGTCTACAGGGCTTTAATCATGTTAAAACCGCATTAAGAATGTTGTACACAGGTTTTCTGTGCGCCATCTGAAAAAAATTTCGATTTTATTCACTTATCACAGCTAAATTGCCAATAAAACGCAATAAACGAGGGATTGCAGTATATCCCTTCTATGCATACTTCACATCAAAGCATCTGATGCAAAATGATGGCTGTTTTTAATGGCGGGTATAAAGAAATATTGCTTCACGCAAATTTCCAAGAAATGTTAACATATGTGGGCTTTATAGTCTATTTAGAGTCCGTGAGCGAGATGCCAAACTCGAAGTTGAGTTTGACTTGATTTGCTCCGACTTTATGAACAGTAACTCCGAGGCAGTGCGACATTTCCAAACTCCAGGTTTTCTGCAATGCAGCATTAGCATATAAATGTGTCTCAAAGTATTAGGAAGGTCATCCTGATAAGGAAGCCCTTATAAGGTCAACTCCTCCAGCACCCCCCCCCCCCCCACCCACAATGCAAAGGGGAGGCTACCTTTTCAGCTGGGCTCCTGGATGTTGGCCAGTCAAAAGAATTAGGGCTCTTTGGGGGAGTGGAATCTTAAAGAGACAGCAGCTTTAAAAACAATTTAGTTAGGGAATGAATTAGTGGAGGGAATTTTGGGCATTTTCAGAAGATAGTAGCAGTGAGTACTCCATTACGGATATAAAGACATCTCCTTTGTAGCAAACCAACTGTCTCAGTGGAATGCTCCAGCAGATAGAACAGTAAAATAGAAACACCAAGTGTGTATTTGCAAAAATAAATATGGAATCAGCTTCAAAATGTTAGTAACACACAATTCGACTTTCATGCTTTTGAAGTTAAAGTAAGAACACCTGAAACTGAAGTAGCCGACCAGAACAGGCAGAACATCTGTTAGCCAATCAGAGGACGTGAACATCTGGCACTAATGAACAGCAGTCATCTCAACGGCTGAACTCTGACCTTACCCGCTTGGCTCAGCAGTGTGCATTTTTCTTCCCGGGCGTGTTTATTTCTCTTCTAAACCCCCCCCGCCCCCACTCTCCAGTCCTCCCGATTCATCGCTTCATCTCTCGCAACAGCGTACACTGTACGGCATCTGATATGCCAGATGTTGTCATTCACTTGTACCGCTTCGTCGACATAGCGTGGCGTACTGACTCGCCTTAATAGCGGACATTCCTCATTTTATCTCATCTTTTGACAGTATGCAGGAGGACTGAGTACGTGTACTATGTGTGTGTACATACTGTATGTTAGCTGCATGTGAGGATAGTACATCTAAAAAAAAGTACAACACCCCAATCTAAAATAAAGAATGAGGAAATAGGGGATAGGTAGAGCAAAAAAAAAAAAGTAATGCACGTTGCTGACTCAGCATGTTGCAACTGAGTCTAAATCCGATGTTTGATACCTGATTTTGTTGTTGGCTATCAAAAGAGGTTGAGATTATTCACACATTATTTTATGCTGATAAGCACAGAGAAATGTGTGTGTGTGTGTGTGTGTGTGTCCTGACAGGAAGCGTCCCAGCACAATCAGTGTGTATTCAAGCTTGACTCCATATACCCTCGGTTTCACACTAACATCCTTCCCCGACTGATTATATTTTAAGCTCCGTCAGCAGATCCTTAATTCAGCCTGAAACACATACACACACTTTTTACACACTCCGTCAAGCATCCACACACTTTCAAGCAACGTCTATATATGAACGCAGACATTACAAAAAATGTTCATGAAGGCTCACGAAAATCAGGATTTTTTTTGTTAAAAGTACATTTTTAGCCGGATAACTTATTTTTACTTTGAATTATTATTATTTTTCACTTTTCATAATTTTCAGTAACCACTGGATTTTCATAAATCAGAAAAAAATTGATAAACATGAAGCGAGATTATTTTTTGTATTGTATTGTAATTGTATTGTATTATTTTGTATAGTTTTTTTTTTAGTTTGAGGTATTTGCAACCATCACTAGTTCCTCAAAATCAAAAATATATGGTTCTCAAATTGCTTGTGTTAACCAGTGGTGGGCAGTTACGGCCAGCAAGGCCTTCTCTGCTGGCCTAACCGACACCAGAAGCACTAACCTATATTTCTAATCTAAATTATTATGGTCTCTTACATTAAAATATATTAATTTACTCCCAGGCAGCACGGCGGTCGAGTGGTTAGCGCGCAGACCTCACAGCTAGAAGACCAAGGTTCAATTCCACCCACGGCCATCTCTGTGTGGAGTTTGCATGTTCTCCTCGTGCATGCGAGGGTTTTCTCCGGGTACTCCGGTTTCCTCCCACATTCCAAAAACATGCTAGGTTAATTAGCGACTCCAAATTGTCCATAGGTATGAATGTGAGTGTGAATGGTTGTTTGTCTATATGTGCCCTGTGATTGGCTGGCCACCAGTCCAGGGTGTACCCCCCCCCCCTCACCCAAAGACAGCTGGGATAGGCTCCAGCACCCCCCGCGACCCTCGTGAGGAAAAGCGGTAGAAAATGAATGAATGAATAATTTACTCCCAACAGTCAATTATCTTCATTTTCTTGTGTTGTTCTTGGCTGCAGACATGTCATTGTAATCTGCCCATGGCCTTCAGAATC
Source organism: Doryrhamphus excisus (assembly GCF_037039965.1). Lineage (NCBI taxonomy): Eukaryota > Metazoa > Chordata > Actinopteri > Syngnathiformes > Syngnathidae > Doryrhamphus > Doryrhamphus excisus. The sequence continues at coordinate 16,237,447 of NC_136374.1, forward strand.
AGTAGTGCTGGCCCCAGTCACATACATCTATCAGACTTACAGCAATGGGGCTGTTTTTTGGTTGTTGTTGTTGTTTTTTTGGGCCAATCATACGTCCGAATCGCTTCTCAGGGCCAGCTTGCAGGCCCCTAGTACTGATTGCACATACAGTACAGTACAGTACTTGTGTACGTGAGCGGTTACATGCCAAGTTGTTTTGAAGTAATGACCTGCAATTTGGTTAACTGCACAAACTGGGCTTGTTTCTAACTGTCGGACAGATGTTAAACACATCACCTAAAGACACACACACACACACACACACACATTCTACTCTGGTCTATTCTGCGTCTCTTCCGTTAAGTACAACAGTAACAACAAGTCCAGGCATATAGTCTCATGCACTGTTTGCAAAGCCACTGCTGCGTTAACACCTTTCCTATTGTGAGTCAGTGAATGCAGCCGTTTATCCTAAATCATATGTTTCACTGGCTGACATAGCAAACATGAGGCTGAGAAACGGGACACGGCGGCAGGCAGACACCATTTCGGTTGAGGGCCCCGAGGGCACATACACAACCCCTTTCAGGGTGAAAGATCACCATCGTATCTGCGGTTGTGAAATTAGAACAGATGCTGCTCCCAAATGCCCCTTTGCACCATCTGTGTGTTGCTCGGAGTAAAATAAATCAATAGGAATTTCCCGAGCTCACCAGCATAGAGTCCGACTGTTTTACTGTATCGGGCGTCCGATTGTGGCATATCATGATTAATCAATACCGGTGACTGTGTTACTGATATATTAACTTTTTTTTATGTGCAGAAATTCTGTCCGTGCTGTTCCCCGCCCGAAAACACCAAAATCACACCAAAACACCTAAAATCACAAAAAAGGCCTGCCCTTATGTTTACAGTGTTACTAATTAAAGTCCTTATTTTCATTTTGTAGTCTTCTGCTTCTTTGCGTTGAATCATATCTTCGGTATTCTAATAACTTATGTTCATGTATACTATATATCAATTTTATTTCATATAACATTGTTTATCGCAGTTGCACGGTGGTTGAGTGGTTAGCACTCTGGCCTCACAGCTAGGAAACCCGAGTTCAATGCCAGCGTCGGCCATATCTGTGTGGAGTTTGCATGTTCTCCCCGTGCATGCGTGGGTTTCCTCCCACATTCCAAAATTGGCGACTCCAAATTGGTATGAATGTGAGTGTGAATGGTTGTTTGTCTATATGTGCCCTGTGATTGGCTGGCCACCAGTCCCGGGTGTACCCCGCCTCTCGCCCGAAGACAGCTGGGACAGGCTCCCCACGCGACACTCGTGAGGAAAAGCGGTAGAAAATGAATGAATGAATGAATATCAAATTGTTTATTGCGGCTGCACAGTGGACGAGTGGTTAGCACGCAGGCCTCACAGCTTGGAGACCCGAGTTCAATTCCACACTCGGCCATATCTGTGTGGAGTTTGCATGTTCTCCTCCCACATTCCAAAAACATGCTAGGTTAATTGGCGACTCCAAATTGTCCATAGGTATGAATGTGAGTGTGAATGGTTGTTTGTCTATATCTGCACTGTGATTGGCTGGCCACCAGTCCAGGGTGTACCCCGCCTCTCGCCCGAAGACAGCTGGGATAGGCTCCAATATCAAATTTTTTATCGTGGCTGCACAGTGGTTGAGTGGTTAGCACGCAGGCCTCACAGCTTGGAGACCCGTGTTCAATTCCACCCTCGGCCATATCTGTGTGGAGTTTGCATGTTCTCCTCCCATATTCCAAAAACATGCTAGGTTAATTAGCGACTCCAAATTGTCCATAGGTATGAATGTGAGTGTGAATGGTTGTTTGTCTATATGTGCCCTGTGATTGGCTGGCCACCAGTCCAGGGTGTACCCCGCCTCTCGCAGGAAGACAGTTGGGATAGCGACCCGTGACCCTCGTAGGGTGAAATGAATGAATGAATGAATGAATGTTGCTTATCGGTCAATATATCAAATATGAATCGGGCTGCTACTTGGAACGAACCACAAAACCAGCAAAATTAATACATCGAATTTATGGTGATAGTTGGAGTCAGAGACAGTCTCGGGTAAGTGAAACAGCAACACATGCTGAGCCAAAGCAACATTGAATACATTAAGTGAGTACAAATATTCTTAAGGGCTTTTCACATGCACTAAAACGCTTCCTGTTGCTTTTTTTCCCATTATAGCAAGATGTCTGATCGGGAAACCAGGAGCACTACTTTTCCTGAATAAATGCAGTCCCATGCAGCCCTGCAAGTTTGCCAAACACGGAGAAATTCACAGAAATGTCAACCTCTGGATTCAATTCCAAGTAAGTGCTCCACACGCACCCAACGTGCCATGATAAGCTCATTCCTTAACTCCATATATAACCATTTGCATCTGTGTTGGAACATTCTTGCCTTTACCGGTCTCCTGAAAACTCACTCACGCTTCTTTCTTTGACTTTATATTCTTTCAATTTAAAGTCACTGTGTGTCTCGGTTACCTCCTACACACACTTGAGTAGGAGTGGGGACATTCTTTATTAGCAGAACTTTATACACTAACATCATTTGATGGGGTTGCGGTCAAACTCTTGAATATGAAATGAATCCAAACATGGATTTATGGGCCTTGCTTTATGTACTTTTCCACAGTCATTCTGATTGAGGTTGACTTATACATGATAGGCGTCAATATCACAAGCAATTCACGCCTTATTCGTATTAATCCAAGCTACTGCAGTTTAAACTGAAAAGTTGCATATCTGACCTATCATCAAAAGGCGTGTTTTGCTGTACAAGGCACTTATATTCGTGAGTATATTCGTGAGTTATTGCACAAAATCTTTGAAATTGCCACTAACGCAGAGCTCGGGTCTGGGTGAGACTGGGCCGCATCAGGTTTAAAAAAAAACAACAACAAAAAAAACGCATTTATTAAAAACTAAAAACTTTAAAAAACTTCAGTTTGGTTCCAATTTTCTACAAGAAAAGCTCTGATAAAATATTCCACTGTTCTCAAATATCTTTTTGTTTTTTTTCACAAAATAAGATGAAAAATAAACAAACAAATCAAAAATAAAGAAAATCAATCAGTAATAAATAAATATAATAATAATAATAAAACTGCAAATAATAAAAAGTTAAGACACCACATATAGTTGGTGGGTAGACAAATTATTTTTTTTCAGATTAAAATGAACAAAGCATTATTAGAGCCCTGTAGACATGACAAAACACGACTATAGTCACATTTATACTCTTTTTATTTACAACATATTGCGCAACTGCAGGGTCTTGAGACACATGCTAACTCGCAAACTAGAGAGCTAGCGACCTTTAAACGGTAGCCTTCAAGTTATTTCCTTTTAACTTTAACTTTAACTAAGCCAAAAACTTACCACTTCCACACGGATAGGGAGGATAACTATTAACAGTTATTTAACCTTTAACATGAACATTAATCAAACGTAATAATTTTTTTCTGGGTACATGATACCATACAGCATCCATATCAAACTTTACATTAAACTTTCATATCAAGGCGGGGGCCTCAAACTAGTGTCCTGCGGGCCACATTTGGCCCGTGGGACGCATGTTGGAGACCCCTGCCATAGACAATAGACATGCATTTGGCTTATGTATTAACTGGGGATCGGCATAATAATAGACTATTTGATTGTTCATTAAAAAAATAATATGAAAAACAAATGAAATCGAGTTGCTATTAACCCTGATGACCAACCTACATGGTAGAAATAGTCATTCTCTATTTTGGTAACATTTAGTTATCCACAGCCTGCCTCCGTTTCCCCATTATGCTGCACTGCCTTATCAATTTGAGCCATTTGGGGGGGATTTACATTTATTTTCCTTCCATGCCACAGCGCAAAATCTCCACATGCATAAAGATTATTCCTGCTGTCAGATTTAAGCACAGACATCATTTGACTAGTTCTAGAATTGGATGGCGGGAAGCTGGAAGCAGACCATTGGATACCCTGTATTGGCAGATTGCAAGCTAATAACAGGCTGTGTGTTTGTGTTTTTGGAAGGAAGCGACACCCGCAAACACCTCAACCTCAGCACACATTTAACCCCTCATTTAGTCATTCCGTCTAAGGAAGATGTGGGAAAACCAAGCACAGCTTTCCACCTGGGAGCTCAGAAGGAACTGACAAGGCGGATCGATGGACGAACATCAAGTCTGCAGGAGACAGTTCTCACAATGTAGTCCTGGCAGAGAACCGTGACACAGGTGGATGAGCATGAAGCCGGCTCTATGGGGACTTGACTGTCCAATGAGTTCATGGATAAAGCAGGTGACCAGGGATTGGGATGAATTCTTGGATCAGTTTGTCATATTCTACCTGTTAGAATGTCAGATATGATAGAACATATGATTTCTATGCTGCTTTAGATCGCATTAGATTTAATGAGCCTGGCAGAAAACTTGTCTTATCTACAGATTCTGCAATTGCAGTACTAGCCAAAATACTTCTAGTACAGGGAAAAAAATGTCTTGTGGGAACTATGCCTGGAAAAATAATAAATAAATTACCGTAATCACACAATAAATGAAAACTAACTCAATAATTTTCTCTTTTCTTTTCTCCCTTTTCTCAGTCATATACATTCTTTGTCTTGGTGGGTGGAGGCGGGGCCACTAGCATACACACAGAATGCGGAAAAGTGTAACATACTAGAAATTAAATTATTCGTTAATTTTCTACTGCTTATTCCCACAAGGGTCACAAGGGTGCTGGAGCCTATCCCAGCTGTCTTCCGGTGAGAGACGGGGTACACCCTGGACTGGTTGCCAACCAATCACAGGGCACGTATAAACAAACAACCATTCACACTCTCATAGAAATTAAATTAGTATACTGCAATATTGTGTTATATTTTATTCATTCATTTTCTACCGCTTATCCTCACGAGGGTCGCGGGGTGTGCTGGAGCCTATCCCAGCTGTCTTTGGGCGGGAAGCGGGGTACACCCTGGACTGGTCGCCAACCAATCACAGGGCACATATAGACAAACAACCATTCACACTCATTCATTCATTCATTTTCTGACGCTTTTCCTCACGAGGGTCGCGGGGGGTGCTGGAGCCTATCCCAGCTGTCTTCCGGCGAGAGGCGGGGTACACCCTGGACTGGTCGCCAACCAATCACAGGGCACATATAGACAAACAACCATTCACACTCATTCATTCATTCATTTTCTGACGCTTTTCCTCACGAGGGTCGCGGGGGGTGCTGGAGCCTATCCCAGCTGTCTTCCGGCGAGAGGCGGGGTACACCCTGGACTGGTCGCCAACCAATCACAGGGCACATATAGACAACCATTCACATAGAAATTAAATTAGTGTACTGCAATATTGTGTCATATTTCATTCATTCATTTTCTACTGCTTATCCTCATGAGGGTTGCGGAGGGTGCTGGAGCCTATCCCAGCTGTCTTCCGGCAAGAGGGGGTGGGGGGTACACCCTGGACTAGTGGCCAGCCAATCACAGGGCACATATAGACAAACAACCATTCACACTCACATAGAAATTAAATGAGTATACTGCAATATTGTGTCATATTTTTCCATATATAATTTGTCACTGTACTTTCTTAAAAGTCATGTCTCATCTTGTGAACTGAATGTCTCGTCACACCCTTAGTACTTAAAAGGTAACTTTCACACAAATACGCTTCTTTGTTGCTATACCCTAAAAGGACATTGTGCACAAAATGTGCACAAATAAGGAAAAAAATATATACATCTTGATACAAAGGATAAGAAGTTGCAATGCAGGCATGCGCCATGTGATCCATGTCACATGATTCATGCGAAATTCGTATTGGATGTCAACACAGGATGGTGCAGGTGTACCTAATAAAGTGACCAGTGAGTGCATTCACCACTACCTGGAGACATAATTGTCAATACAACTTTGCTTGTCCTTCATTGCAGCTTTATTGTACTCTTAGGGGACAAAAAAAAATTGCAATATGTGTGCAATCCTGACGCACACATGCACACAACCGGTACGCAGAGCCGAGCAGCATGCAGCACAGCAGACACGCATGGAGACAAGAGGGGAGAGAAAACGCCCTGCCTTGTGCTCATGTCGAACAGCAGCCTTCCTGCTTGTCGACACAACGGACTCGGAACACATGAGTTGGTTTTTTTTGGCCCGAACACAACCAGCAAGCTGCTGGTCAACAACATCCGTGATGCATGGGTGGGTTTTTTTTTCCCCAGCACACGTCTGTCTTTGTTGTGCACAACATTCTGGAGCACATTGTGTTCTGCTACACTTGATCAGAACACAATGATTGCTACCATTTCTGGACATATGTATGTAAAGACAATGATATTTGAAGGGAATTAACCGAAACACAATATGAGACAGAAAACGCAAAAAACACTCAATTGCAATTACACTTTAAGCTTTAATAATAATAAAAAAAAAAGTTTACCTTTAACTTGAGTTTCATATTCCGCCACAATCTCCTTGTCCTTTCGGAATTTGGCCGGAGACGTCATGGCTGGAGTTTGCGGATCAAACCACTTGTCCTCGCTGTGAAGTCAAATCGCTCTCAATCGATCAGTAAAAGGGGGAAGAATATCCACACTACAGTTAGATTTACGCGGAATGGAGGGGAAAAAAAGGAGAGTCCCGATAAGGAAAATGTGGCTCCTCTGCGAGCCCGGCGGGTTCCGTATTGTCTCCCTGCGTGTGTTCACTCCGGGTGCATAGTGAGTTTGGCGCTGCTGCTTCGTCTGCTTCTTGTTCTCCTGCTGCTCCTGCTGCTGCTGCTGCTGCTGCTGCACAATGTTCATTTGCGCCTCCTCCGAACCACCGGCTTGGGTGCAAACAGTTTCAAGTCAAAGGGGGGATGCACCACTCCATTTAAATGAGTGATAACGTGCTAGTTTGCTCTACAAGGTCCGTTTGCTTCTCGGTTCCTCGCAATATCCGCTTGTCTAAAGAGTGACCCCCCCTCCCTCCTAAGAAGTAATAGGAGAGAGGAGGAACCGGTGGAGGGGCTGGCTGTTGTGGGAGCCACTGCGCAGGACACACACTAAGATTAAGGCATCTTCCTGAATTATTAAATAATATGGTGAATTTGAAGTTTATCCATGGCAAAGTATTAATCTTGACTTTTAAAGCACAGGAAATGTTATTGAAAAACACTGTCAGTCACATGTACGTGAAATATAAGTTGCCCCCAAGACATAAATACACGACGAGCCCCAATGATATAATAGTTTTGTGCAAATGAAAAGTATTTCCTGACAGATAGCTAAAACCGGAAGTCGTCACAAACATTGCCAGACTGCATTTGTAGCCTCTCAAAATTTAAATTTAAACATTTGACATATCTTGCCATTCCGTAGTTTTAACTCAACTTGCCATTTTAAACACTGTCATTGTTTACAGCGTTTATAAAGTTTATCTCTCTTCTCACCTGAAAGGACACAACTTTTTTTTTTTTTACCAAAATTCCGACCCCGCCAATTTTAACCGGAGAGACCCATTCTACGTTGTGATTGGCCCTAGTGAGTTTGGCTGATGGGTAAATGCACCAATAAAGAACAGGCAGCTAGTAAATGGATCCACCCAAATGTAACGTATGTCCAATCGAATTTGTGCTTGTTGCTGAACCTGACCAATCGCGTTAGGGACTATTGCAGTGTATCCAATCATAACTCGGCATTGGTTCTTTCAAAGATGGTTTCAGGAAGTAGTTTTAAATACCAGGAAGTTGTAAACAAAGCTGACAGCTGTTAGTTAGCTGTTAACTACTCCACACTGAACGGACGCGGACCTGATGGTGTTACAATCGTATTCCTCGCCGTTTCTGGGTGTTAATAATTTAGCTCACCATCAACGTTATAGTCTGGAACCCGGATGGGGAATTGTTTTATCCGGACCGTGTATTTGAAAAGCTAACGTTAGCTGCGTTTGTTTGACGGCGTAGGAGTAACCATCGATGCATATGAAGGGCATTTTAAAGCCATATGCTTATCCTTAAAATCCCAGAAATCGGCCAAGTCCGTGTTGGATTGACCCTATTATTGTGTTTGCAACATCAAGGAGGCGTAAAAGGCTAACGTCCCACATCAAAGCAGGACGACAATGTCGACGTCCAACGCTAATTTCAAAAACAAGTGTGTGGCTCAAGTTAACTGTATATTTTGTGACAGTTTGCTCTGTACGAGAGGCATGAAGGCAGTGCTTCTTGCAGACACAGAGGTAGAGCTTTTTTCGACTGATATACCTCCAAATAGGTAAGTGCTAGTCACATTAGCACTGCTAGCTAGCTTTTGTTTACACATGCAATGATTACTAGGACAGTGCTTCTTTTGAGTTACTATAGCTAATTGTCACATACTCTGAACAATGGGTGTGATAAATCGAATTTTGCTGATAATGAGCAACCTCTCATATACATTTTGTTTATTCCATCAAGAACTGTTGACTTTGTGGCCAGCTGCTACTCAACTGAAAGCTGCAAATGCAAGCTGAGAGACATTGCATGTCTCAAGTGGTAGGTTTAAGCTCTTTTCTTAACATACTGTAGCTTTTTATCGCTTTAACTGTCATGCTTTGATGTGATGTATAACTACTCTATGTCACACTGATGAGTGTTCCTATTTTAAAGACCCCAGGATATTATAAAACAGCTAGAAAATGTCATTGCCTTGTGAGGTTCACCATTTTTTAAGTATTTACCGGCATTCATGCTCATAAACAGTAGTATTGTTTCATAAAGCATATAGTGTTTCCTTTGTGTGTACTCTCCTTTGTTGTTTTCGTTCAGGTTCAACACAAAAGACAACCAATAGTATTGTTTAAGCACTTTTCAGGGGTACTTGCTGTAAAATGCTGACTCGTGTTTCTGCCCCCCCCCCCCTCCTCTCTCTCACAGTGGTAATGTGGTGGGCTATCACGTTGTGGCCCCTTGTAAACCCTGCCTGCTTTCCTGCAACAATGGACATTTCTGGATGTTCAACAGCGACTCGGTCTCCACTCTAAACAGATTGGATGCATCAGGTGAATTAGATTCAGGAAAGTTTTGGATCTCTCACTGATTGGGTCAATTCGAACATTCGGCATTTGCTCCCCTGCATATTCACAAATTCCTTTGCTTTGAACTCCAAATAATTACTTTTTATGCTAACTTAAATGGAGAGTTTTTGGATAGCGTGAACTGCACGGTTGGAAAAGTGTGTTACCTCTATGAATACAGCAGAGGGTGCTGTCTCACAAGCTATTTAGTCAACATTTTCCAGCGGGAAGATGCTTTGTAACTTGTAATTGTATAACATGTCAAATTGAGTCTAAATGTGTTTAATAACTTAGTCATATTAGAAGATTTTTGCGATTTTTGCATGGCTACATCCATTATTTGTTTTTTTGCCAATCAATGGGACATAACCCTTGTGTATAGCGAGGATCTACTGTAACTGTGACGCGTTGTAAAAATAGAAACTAAATGGAATATACTGTAAGGAGTTAGTCTGTGAGTCCCACCCCTATTCAGAGTGGCTCATAAAACCTGATCCCTGATATCAGCACTTTGTACTAAATATGTATCATTTTTAGGTCTCAACCTGCTCCTGTGGGGAGATCTTCCCGAACTGGAAGACACCGACAACGAGGAATCGGAAAGCCCATCGGAGGAAGAGTGTATCAGGTAAAGATGGACAACCGACCATCCGGGATGCTGCTTCAGCAACCCAGATGCGATGAGAGAGGCCTTAAAGTGTCATTTAATGCTTAAGACTATAAAAGGTGCTGTTCTGCCGAGGCTGAAACCTAAAATCCAAGGTGTGCCGGAGGCCACGCCCCTTGAATGGGTCTGTCACAGCAGGTGCTTGGCCTCGGACAGCTGGTGGAACACCTGCTCTGACACACACGGCGGATTAGTCGGGCACACGCCAAAGGTTTAATGCTGGGAAAACAACACAGTGATTGTGTTATGTGAGACACATACGCCATCTTTAGCGAAACTGCAGCGCTAAATTGCTGACATAGTAGAAAAAATGGGTGCTCTTCCACACGTGCTGTCGGCGGCGGGAATAAGCATTTCCACAAAGGTTGCTCGAAGACGATGATAAGAAAGCAAACGCCCAGCTTAATTCAGTGGTTAATTATCATTTAACTGTTTAAAGCACAGTCACCCTTTTATAAACATAAACATGCGGTGTAAATATTTATCATGAGTGAAAGACCAAAAAAAATATGATGCATTGATCATCAGCTTGTGGTGATTATTAGAATGTTTTGATGAATGCAACACTGTGCTTACATTAAGCCTGGCTGGACATAATGGCCTAATCTTTACACCAAAAAGATGTAATTTAACAAATAATGTTGCAGTATATTTATTCCCCGTGTGTGGCGGTGTGACTGAAGTCTTTTTTTTTTTTAATATATATAATATATTGAATGGATAAATAGCACATTTGCTTGAAAGGGCATAATCAATACATGTCATCTACAGTAAAATACCTTTTTATACATAAGCATATCCAGTATGACCGAAGCAGCAGTTTCATATGAATATTGCTATTATCCATCGATATCAACAAAGTATTTCATTAAGTATTACTGGACTGTGACACGCTACCTGAACTGACGACTTTCTGTGTTTGCTCCTGCACTGCATGTAGCAGCATCGTTGTAGCATTCGTTCAAAAGAATCATAAACAAGCTCAAAGAAATCAGTGATTTATTTTATAGTCAATGTGCGCCAAAACGGGGGTCTCCAATGTTGGGGGCTCGGGCTGGTAGCATTTCAGCCGTTCACACCTTTTCATATTATTATTATTATTATTATAGCAAATAACTGCATTAAATTAAATGTAAATGTACACAAGTTTATCTTTTTTTTTATTATTTTTTTAAAATTTCGGCTCTGTGTCAATGTTGGTGAGTGCGTACATGAACATAGTAACAGCGGTTCCGTCATTTCCAGACTTATTCACCATATCCTTTGCGTGTTGCACGCAGGGAGAAATGCATTGTTCTGTCATTTTGGATTAAAGTTACGATCCAGCGGTATTTTCGATGTTGTAGGCACGCCCATTTAATTACTCGGGTATGGATCGGATCTACTGAAACGAGAAATGACAGTAAAAACAACCCTCTGCATAAACATCACACATAAACATCAAACCATGCTAAACTGTCACTCGGCGTTTATTAAAAGTATCGGCAATGTTTGGAGCAACATTTGAACACATCGTTAATTCTTATGAGCGTAAGAATAAGTTGACCGCTGTAGTGTTGATGAGTTAAAACCGTAAAACTCAAAATTTCAGATGGGTGAGTGACTTAATTATACTACCTTTTTGCGTGTTTGACCTTCATTTGTACTTTTGGTACTTCATGGGCCATGATCTGATGGATTAGTAGTAGTAGTAGTAGTAGTAGTAGTAGTAGATGATGTAATTAGACCGGTGTCAAACACTTAACATCGATGGTACTTCAGTCATGGTGCTGACCTCATGTCGTCTGCCATGTTAATATGCTAAAATGATTAGCCTTTCTCTGGCCTGTTTGCCCATATTGAAGAATCGGACCCAAGATTGTTAAAGAAATGTGATTATTTATGTGTGCTTACAACTTACAACTGCAGCCTAAAGAGTACGTAATGTTGTCTTCAACTGCTAAATACTGACAACACACACATTGTTTACAATTTTTGTTTACAAATGCTTTGCAATGTGCTGTAGTGCTTTGTTTTTTTTGTTTGTGTATTTAATATTTAATTTGTGATGTGACTTTTTTTTTTTTTTTTTTTTTTGAAAGGTTGGATGTGTATAGTTTTACCACAGGGAGATATCACTTGTGAGCTTCCACTGGCAAGGACAATAAGAGTGTGACATGATAATCAAAAAAAAAAACAAAAAACTTATAACAAAAATATGGAAATGTTTCTGAAGTGAATAACTGATTTAACTTTAGCCCTGTTGAAAAGGTATATTTTGCAATTTCACTCAAAACTGTGCAGGTAGTTTGGAAACTTGATTGTTTGTTTTGTATGGTTGTTAAATTAATAAACTTTTTTTTAATACCTCTGACATGTTCAGTCATGCTTGGTTGTCTACGTTCAAGTTGCTTCATTCAAAAACCAGATGAAATGATGTAAGAAACTGATATTTTTTTTTGATACAAAAGCATTTTTTAAATAAAAAAAACAAATCAACAAACCTGTAAAAAAATCATGTAAATTATTTTTCAATAATATGTCTATTAAATATATATTTAAAAATATATATATTTTTGGTTCTGTTATGTTTTTTCTTCCTGATTTCTGGTCTGACCTCCGTCTGGTTGGTTAACGCGAGCCTTATTGTTTGAGCGCCACCTTGAGACTAATCTAGAGCGGTGCCTTTTTGCAACATTAGAGGATGAAGCTGTCTGGACAGGTCTGCATATTGTAGTTTCCTCACATAGCCTTTGACTTTGCCATGACTTTTGTTTGTTTATGTGTCCTAACAGGGATTGACTATGGAAGCAAACAGAATTTGGACTTTTTTTGTTAAGAACAGCAACTCAAACTTCACAGAAAAAATAATAATCTCTAGAATTTCAAACAAGAAAAAATGGTCTCTAATAAAAAATGGTTTTATTGCGGTTCATTGGTTCCAGAACCGACCACAATAAGTGAATTAATATATATATTTTTTACGAAAAAAAGTTTTCATAAGCGAATAATAATAAATGATAATAAGTGAATTAATATATATTTCTAATGATTTTTTTTCATTAACAAATATATTAATTCACTTTGAATTAATGTATATATTTTTTATGAAAAATGTTTTTGTGAATAATAGTGAATAATAATAAATGATAAGTGAATTAATATATATTTTTTTATGAAAAAAAAATTCATAAAAAATATATATATTCACTAATTGTGGTCGGTTCTGCATATTGAATACTTTACATTGAATATATATCAATTTATAACAAATGTATTTATTGGACTTTCTTGCGTAAAAGAGTAGAATATATAAATTGATATATATTCAATATAAAATATTCAATATAAAAAAACAAAAAATTAATAAAATTAAAAAAGAAATGTTTTTTAAATAAAACAAACTTTTATTGTCTTTTTTAATATTTTATATTGAATGCATATCAATTTATAATCTATTTATTGGTCTTTCCACAAGTGAATTTCCACAAAGTGTGATTTAATATGAATAAATACAATATTTTTGCAGTTTGTTTTTGACTTTATATATAATATGACTTTATGACTTATTTTGTACTTGTACCTTTCTTCCAAAACTAAACAAAACAATCAGTAGTTGTACAGCCATGTTATGCAATGTTAGGCCATTTTTCAGTCTTTCAGTGTAGTTTCTGTTATTACCACTAGGTGGTGCGCTTGTATCATGAATGATGCCTGAATGACGGACAGGCGGTGCAGGACTGGAGGGACGTCCAGAGTGCAAAGCAGTCAACATAATAATTCCACCATCAGCTCATTGTAACTGTAAATCTCTTATTTAATTGCAGTATTAATAAATTTAACCTCAAATGAACCAATATTTTAAATGTATTCGTTTTGGAAGTATTGTATTATGTTGTACAGTACACATCATTGGAAGTACTTGCTTGGAAGAAGTGGACAGCCATCAAATTGGAGGTCACCTTGGCCGTCACATAGAAGTACATTTCCTTCCTATAAGAAGGAAGACCGGGAGGTTCATAAAAGATGAAGAAGTCTGTCATGGCCATCTCCTGATAATAGACCTAAAAGGGCTAATGTCCAGCATGGCCTGATTATGCATGTTAATGACACCTCCAGAAGAATTCATCACAAAAATCTTTTTACAATGGGTGAGGAGGGCAAATGGTAATAAATGGGTGGATGTGTTCCCTTTTGGGAGACGTCTTTTAAATAATGCAAATTAATTTCATATGGAATAAGATCCTGTTCAGAATGAAATTGTATAGCAAGTGGAGATGTTGGTCCTGTGCATGAAGGTTCTTCAGTATTTCTCCTCGTCCACCGCAAAGCAGTTGTTCTGTGGTGCTAAGATAACACAAACGAAAACTTCAAAAAGCTTTTTTTTTTTTTTTTTTTTTCGTTTCTTTATTGTGTTCTATTCTTCTGGGCAAGCTGATTACTGTCAGGGATAAAAGTTGTTCCTATACAGTAAACTAATGTGGAGAATCACAGAGCTCTAATTAAGTCATGGGGGAACCAGAGGGAGCCCTTGTGTTCCCAAAAGCCCAGATTGATGATGATGGTGGGGTTGGGGAAGGGGGGGGGGCTAAACTTCACAGGCCAACAACAGCAGTCAGCATCAAATGTGGTTGTTGTCAGCTGAAGGTCCGGTAGTGGTACAGTATAAAGCGTTGTGAGCGTACACCCACAAGGGGACCAACGGGCCGATGTCGTCTTCTATTTGCTTCCCTGGCTTAAAGCGGATAAAACTGTTAGTCCGATGGCAAATATTGACCGTATTTCAAAGCCAAAAGGCCTCGTGGTTTCATTTCACACTACGCATCGATCCGGTTCAGTATTCCAAATGTTATTTATTGTGCTATGTGAGTGTCCTTTTATTAGTTTACTCCTATTCCCTTGTATTTCTTATTGAAGGTCATGTCATGAACACATTTATTGTTTTAATATGTTTAAATCCTAATTTCTATGAGCGTAATTGCCATTTTCGATTATCTTTACTTAGTGATTATCATCCCAGCCAATCACAGGGCACATATAGTCAAACAACCATTCACACTCACATTCATACCTATGGACAATTTCATTCATTTATTCATTTTCTACCGCTTATCCTCACGAGGGTTGCAGGGGTGCTGGAGCCTATCCCAGCTGTGTTCTACACCCTGGACTGGTGGCCAGCCAATCCCAGGGCACATATAGTCAAACAACCATTCACACTCACATTCATACCTATTGACAATTTAATTAATTCATTCATTTTTTACCGCTTATCCTCACGAGGGTTGCAAGGGGTTCTGGAGTCTATGCCAGCTGTCTTCAGCCGAGAGGTGGGGTCCACCCTGGACTGGTGGCAAGCCAATCACAGGGCACATAAAGTCAAACAACCATTCACACTCACATTCATACCTATGGACAATTTAATTAATTCATTTTTTACCGCTTATCCTCACAGGGGTTGCAAGGGGGTCTTGAGCCTATCCCAGTTGTCTTCAGGCGAGACACCCTGGACTGGTGGCCAGCCAATCCCAGGGCACATATAGTCAAACAACCATTCACACTCACATTCATACCTATGGACAATTTCATTAATTCATTTTTTACCGCTTATCCTCACAGGGGTTGCAAGGGGGTCTTGAGCCTATCCCAGTTGTCTTCAGGCGAGACACCCTGGACTGGTGGCCAGCCAATCACAGGGCACATATAGTCAAACAACCATTCACACTCACATTCATACCTATGGACAAGTCGCCAATTAATCTAACAAGTATGTTTTTGGAGAATTATAGAATTTATATTGAATTGTATTCGATATAAATGATAGTTTTGACTCGAAAAAATGGAAGTTTAAATTCTGTTTGAACGTTTTTGTTGAACATGTCATCATCGATCATTACCTGCCCTTCTGCTTGTCGTCGTCTATGCAAATTACAATTTAATGCTCAAGTTAAGATTGTGTGTCGCAGCCCATTCTTTGTGTGTTTGCATGTTTGCGGGGGGTGGGGGTGGGGATGGAGGGAGTGGGGTGTACAGAGTCTGGTAGAAAACCTCTAATCCGGGTGCTGTCAGGCCCAAACCCGGCTTGATGTCCCATTGATGTGGAACAGAACAAAACACAGTGGGCCCCTTGCTAAGCTCTCTCTGTCACACACACACACATATACACACACACCTCCTGTGAATCCCCCCGGCATGGGCCCCCCAACTATAGGAGGGGCATTCACATGTGCGTTCACAACAACAAGTGACTCACACGCCGAGTGTTGCCGAGTACGAATTCATCCATTTCCATATGTAATCCAAAGGCGTCCACATTTAAAAAGCGCATTGACTTACATTTCATTTGCCGCAGATTTACTGCAAACATAACCGTGATGCCGGGTTATGCTTAACACAAGCCAGATTGTGCTTTTGGCAGTCATGAAAGTGTGTATCTGTGGTGACAACAAAGTTATTATTGCCCTGCCGTTTGGACCGCTCCCCGCCTGCAGCATCTCTGTTTATTATTAAAGCTTAAAAGAAGACAGAGAGCAGACACAGAGGAAGTAAAAAAGCATATGGAGTATAAACATAAAGCATTTTGTATTTGAATTAATTATTCTTTTTTGTATTGTGGTACACCATGTGGCCAGCAGGTGGCAATCAGCACGGAAAGGCATCACCGTGCAGGGCATCTCGGCCCTACTTTGACCCCAAGCTTGGCCCCGAAAAAGTGAAGCAAGTTCCTGTCTGTTCCACTGAAATAAATCTGCGGTCCTGAGTGCTTGGCTTTTCGCTCCCGAGGTGGCTGCCTCAAGGTTTCGCCGGGACCGCGTCCAAACACTTAAAATAACTGCCATGCTATAGGAAAGCAATACACCCAAGCTATGGAAAACATCCTTACCTGTGTGTACACACCCAGTCTGTGCCCCCCCCACCACCCCCAACTAAACTCACCCCTTGGTTTCCGTTGTTCAATCACACACGTTTTTATTCCACCGCTCTTGCTGGGCGGCCGTCCAAAGCGGGGCCCCGAGTGGGCCCAAGCAAAATGTTTTTTTATTGACGGGCAAAAGCAGTCGGGCCGACAGCGGCGATTGGCCGTAATTGGTCGGCGAGTCGGCGATGTGTTTGAAATACCCCATGTAAAGTGGCAGCCTTTAAAAAGCACACACATATACGACGCCCACCCCTGTTTCTCCCCCTTTAAGAGAAGCCAGATGGGCCACAGGGAAGCAATCACCCCTCTATTTGTCTTAGGACCTGCTCGGGTTAGTCGAGTATTCTCGGGCCTCTGTGCTGCCTGTTGTCTCTTCACTCGCTTGCGGCTTCTGGACAATTGCTGACTCCGTCCTCTTTTTCACAAGAACCGGTACTAAGCATACCTTGCTTTTTACATAGAACCGAGAAAAGGCGGCATCTGGCCACAACTAGCGAGTAGAAGACTTTTATTATTGCCAGTTTGTCCCAGATTTTGTGTTTGTACCATTCTACTACAGCAGGGGTCTCAAACTCAATTTACTTGGGGGTCTGGGTGAGACTGGGCCGCATCAGTTTTTCCAAAAAAAAAAAAAAAAACGACACCCCTGCACAATCTGAAGCTCCATTGTTCTATTAAAAAAAGTACTCCAGATTATGATGGTGGAAAACATTTTAGTTTCTACCGTTTGACGCCCCTGCACAATCTGAATCTCCATTGTTCTATTGAAAAAAAAGTACCCCAGATCATGATGATAGAAAACATCTCAGTTACTACCGTTTGACGCCCCTGCACAATATTGTTCTATTAAAAAAAAAACATACCCCAGATCATGATGGTGGAAAACATCTCAGTTTCTACCGTTTGACACCCCTGCACAATCTGAAGGTCCATTGTTCTATGGAAAAAAAAAATGTACCCCAGATCATGATGGTGGAAAACATCTCAGTTGCTACCGTTTGACGCCCCTGCGCAATCTGAAGCTCCATTGTTCTATTGGAAAAAAAGTACCCCAGATCATGATGGTGGAAAAAAACTTTTTTTCTACTGTTTGACGCCCCTGCACAATATGAAGCTCCATTGTTCTATTGAAAAAAAAGTACCCCAGATCATGATGGTGGAAAACATCTTTTTCTACCATTTGACGCACCTGCACAATCTGAAGGTCCATTGTTCTATTGAAAAAAAGGACCCCAGATCATGATGGTGGAAAACATCTCAGTTGCTACTGTTTGACACCCCTGCACAATCTGAATCTCCATTGTTCTATTGAAAAAAAAGTACCCCAGATCATGATGATAGAAAACATCTCAGTTACTACCGTTTGACGCCCCTGCACAATATTGTTCTATTAAAAAAAAAACATACCCCAGATCATGATGGTGGAAAACATCTCAGTTTCTACCGTTTGACACCCCTGCACAATCTGAAGGTCCATTGTTCTATGGAAAAAAAAATGTACCCCAGATCATGATGGTGGAAAACATCTCAGTTGCTACTGTTTGACGCCCCTGCGCAATCTGAAGCTCCATTGTTCTATTGGAAAAAAAGTACCCCAGATCATGATAGTGGAAAAAAACTCTTTTTTTCTACTGTTTGACGCCCCTGCACAATATGAAGCTCCATTGTTCAATTGAAAAAAAAAGTACCCCAGATCATGATGGTGGAAAACATCTTTTTCTACCATTTGACGCACCTGCACAATCTGAAGGTCCATTGTTCTATTGAAAAAAAGGACCCCAGATCATGATGGTGGAAAACATCTCAGTTGCTACTGTTTGACACCCCTGCACAATCTGAAGCTCCATTGTTCTATTGAAAAAAAAAGTACCCCAGATCATGATGGTGGAAAAAAACTCTTTTTTCTACTGTTTGACGCCCCTGCACAATATGAAGCTCCATTGTTCTATTGAAAAAAAGTACCCCAGATCATGATGGTGGAAAACATCTCAGTTTCTACCGTTTGACACCCCTGCACAATCTGAATCTCCATTGTTCAATTGAAAAAAAAAGTACCCTAGATCATGATGGTGGAAAACATCTCAATTGCTACTGTTTGACGCCCCTGCACAATCTGAAGCTCCATTATTCTATTGAAAAAGAGTAGCCCAGATCATGATGGTGGAAAACATCAGTTGGGATCTCCTTGTCATGCCAGTAACGTTGGAAGCCATGAGGACCGTCAAGGTTGCATTTTTTTTTCTCATCAGAGAATAAAACTTTCAAAGTTGGTGGTTCCAATCCCAAACTGCCAATAAAATCTTGCAATCGCAAGTGTATTGTTCTAAATCTGTGCCAGTGAGGACTTCGTCTTTTGACGAGATACTCCATCCACCCCACCTCACAGGTGTGGCATATCAAGATGCTGATGAGACCGCATGATTACTGCACAGGTGTGCTGCAGTCCTCGCAACAGATTATGGGCAACCACGCCATCCCAGGACCTCCACCAGCAATCCAGACAGCTAGTACTTCAACAATCGTTTTGCATAAGCAATGAATTTCTACACACCTGAAAAGCTAAAATATACAAAATAAAAATCCAAGTGCTTTTTTAACCTTTGTTGAACGTAGTTAAAAAAAAAAGGTTTTAAAGTGCTGGAGTGTCGCTGCAGCTCTGATGAAGGTTGTTCCATGATTTTGTCGCACCCACAAAAAAGGCTCTCTCCCCTCTAGTGGGGGAACCTGGAGAGAGGGACGAACAAGAGCACTTGATCTCCACACTTCGGAGACCCTCTGGAGGAGGGGGGGGCAAGCCAGCCTGGAGAACTCGGTGGGGCCGGTCCATGTAAACATGAAAAACCAACATTAAAAAATGGGTCCCTCCCATTCTGCACCCCTTGGAGGTGACGGAGGGGGGTCTGGTCAAGGCCGGTATAAAGCGAATTACAACAGTCAAGCCTTAATGTAATAAAAACATGTGCTGCTTTCTCAAAGTCTGCATGGCTATGTATTTTTTGACCCCACCCTTTTATGGCGGATAAGTGTATATATATAAGTAATCAATCCACAGGGTAAATTTGATGTGTTTGTTTTCATAAAACATCCTCCATGATGGAAGTAATAAAGGACATTCAATGAACAACAACACTTGGAGGCCTTCTGTGCAGGCCGAGATCATATGCAGCATGAATATGAGGGTCAGTGAGGAAGCTGGTAGCTAACATCCTTCATCTGCTGATATGGACACCAGCATTTAGGGGTCAATTGATGGAGAATGTGTGTGTAAGAGAGCGAGAGAGCGAGAGATTCCACATGCACAGATGGTTTGCTTTAGTGCAGCGAAATGAGCACCAGACACAAGGCAGTGACAGTGAATGTGATCTTCTCGCACACGAACGCACACGCGAAGGGACCCTGGCTGCACGGGTTAATGGAGTGATGGAATCCGAAAGGAATTTTACTCAAGGACTGAAGGAGAGAACAACTCGGTAGCGTATAAATTGTCCTTAAGAGAATCTGTGGGTTATTTTGAACATACACTACCGCTCAAAAGTTTGGGATCACTTGGGAATTTTTTGGGCCATTTTTTTGGCAGTTCTGCCATGAAGTCCAGAATCCTGAAGTGGCCACTTCACTTTTGATACCGACACTGGTGTTTGACGGCTACTATTTAGTGCAGCTAAACTACACACTCTTAGATATTTGACTTCTTGCACAGTTGTGCAGCGTTTTTCTGTCCTTGTTAGACCCGGTTTGTGCTGCTTTCTGAAGGGAGTAGTTAACAGCATGGTAAGAGATTTTAGTTTTAGTTTAGATGTTTAGATGGGTTTTCTAATAATCTATTAGCCTTATAAAATGATAAACTTGGATTAGCAGCCATACCAGGTGATTGATGCAGAAGACTGACAGTTGTTGATAGTAGGCCTCTATGCAAAAATGTACATCCTTCTTTGAAAATCATCTGATTCATGTTAATTGTTTGTGAAATGCATGAAAATGTGTTTTTCTTTGGAAATCAAATAAATTTGCAAGTGATCCCAAACTAGCACAACGCATACAAGACGACTGATTCGTCAACATGAAATTTTCTACAAGAAAAGCTCTGATAAAACATTCCACTGTTCTCAAATATCATACTTTTTACACAAAATAAGATGAAAAATAAATAAACAAATCAAGAATAAAGAAAATCAATCAATCAGTAATAAATAAATAAATATAACAATAATAATAAAACGGCAAATAATAAAAACTTAAGAAACCACATATAGTTGGTGGGTAGACAAATGATTTTTTTCAGATTAAAATGAACAAAGCATTATTAGAGCCCTGTAGACATGACAAAACACGACTATAGTCACATTTATACTCTTTTTATTTACAACATATTGCGCAACTGCAGGGTCTTGAGACACATGCTAACTCGCAAACTAGAGAGCTAGCGACCTAAACGGTAGCCTTCAAGTTATTTCCTTTAAACTTAAATAGCCAAAAACTTACCACTTCCACACGGATAGGGAGGATAACTATTAACAGTTATTTAACCTTTAACATGAACATTAATCAAACGTAATAATTTTTTCTGGGTACATGATACCATACAGCATCCATATCAAACTTTACATTAAACTTTCATATCAAGGCGGGGGCCTCAAACTAGTGTCCTGCGGGCCACATTTGGCCCGTGGGCTGCGTGTTTGAGACCCCTGTACTACAGATTCTACTAGAATGGCACCCAATAGAATCCAATACTGGGTACCACAATAGTGTATTATCTGTCCTTGATTCTGGAATTAAGACTTTCTTTAGTAAACCCGACCGGGGAAACACTATTGTGTGGGTGAGTGTAGCTTTAATGCTAACATGAAATGAAAACACAGCGCATTCGAAAGCTGATTCCTGATTGGCCAGCCTCGAAGTGAACCCTGACACGCGACCTCGTCTGGGACTTGTGACCTTGAGTGTGGCGGAGAGGTGCAACTCCGCCCTCTGTGCCTGTCTCTCCTCCGCTACTTCCCTTTGGATCATTCATCTCTATCGGGAGGGGGGTAGGGGGGGGGGTCGGCGGGGACGGCGATGGAGAGCAGAAATGTCAGCAAGACATTAAACAGAAGTCAGTGTGTGCTCTTCTAGTCCAACGTGTCTGATTGCCCTCTTCCTCCTCCTACAGTCACGTCTACGTATGCTTTTCTCCACAGAGCAATCAATTCATCCTCTCTCCTCTGAATCTCTTTGTCTTTTTCTGTATCAACACCCTTGTCACCTTTTCTGCACATCCTCTCTTTAGCCTCGTATGCTTAATGTCAAGGCCGGTACCACCAGTAATTCAAATAAAATGGCCGTATTTACAGTACACCCTTCTCTCATTTGTCCTTTCCTCTCCGAAGGAAGTTTGTCCTCCGAAGGGAAACTGCTCTGTCGTTAAATCACCTCAGGTTTTCTTATGGACACTCACTGAACACAACATTAGGTACACCTATGTGAACAATATACGAAAAAATACAGTTTAATAAGCCATTGAAATTCATGCCCTAATTAGAAAAAACAATATTAAGCAAGTCAGCTTAATGACCACCCAATGTCCATGCCATGCTGTCAACCAGAACACGCCAAGAGCATTCAGGTCCTTAAGAAACTCTGGGCGGATCTCATTGACCACCTCAGTAACCTCAGACCCAGAAATAGGTGGAGAACTGGAACAGGAACCCACCGTGTCTGTGGGACTAAGAAGGTCTTCGAAGTCGTCGTTCATTGCGACAGCGGTTGGTCGTCCAGAATCTCGTTGTTTGGAAGATGTTCTCCATGGCTTCTCCAAACTCCTCCCGTGTCCGAGTTTTTGCCTCAGTGACCGCCAAAGACAAAAAAACTTTGATCAGTTGCCTCCAGAATCCCGTGGGCAAAAAAGGCCCTTCTCCTTCTCTAAGAACTGGTGTCAACCAATCGGTTCTGGGATTACCACCACAAAAGGCACCACCTTACGCAGGGAACGTAGCCCACTCCTTTTGGAACATGGCCGAAGTTGGAAAACATTTCAGTTTTCTACCGTTTGACGCCCCTACACAATCTGAAGCTCCATTGTTCAATTGAAAAATAAGCTATCCCAGATCATGATTGTGGAAAACATCTCGGTTCATACCGTTTGACGCCCCTGCACAATCTGAAGCTCCATTGTTCAATTGAAAAAAAAAACTATCCCAGATCATGATGGTGGAAAACGTCTCAGTTTCAACCGTTTGACGCCCCTACACAATCTGAAGCTCCATTGTTCTATTAAAAAAAAAGTACCCCAGATCATGATGGTGGACAATCTGAAGCTCCATTGTTGTATAAAAAAAAACGTACCCCAGATCATGATGGTGGAAAACATCTCGGTTTCTACCATTTGACGCCCCTGCACAATCTGAAGCTCCATTGTTCTATAAAAAAAAGTACCCCAGATCATGATGGTGGAAAACATCTCAGTTGCTACGGTTTGACGCCCCTGCACAATCTGAAGCTCCATTGTTCTATTAAAAAAAAAGTACCCCAGATCATGATGGTGGACAATCTGAAGCTCCATTGTTGTATAAAAAAAAAAACGTACCCCAGATCATGATGGTGGAAAACATCTCGGTTTCTACCATTTGACGCCCCTGCACAATCTGAAGCTCCATTGTTCTATTAAAAAAAAAGTACCCCAGATCATGATGGTGGAAAACATCTCAGTTGCTACCGTTTGACGCCCCTACACAATCTGAAGCTCCATTGTTCTATTAAAAAAAAAGTACCCCAGATCATGATGGTGGAAAACATCTCAGTTGCTACGGTTTGACGCCCCTGCACAATCTGAAGCTCCATTGTTCTATTAAAAAAAAGTACCCCAGATCATGATGGTGGAAGACATCTCGGTTTCTACCGTTTGACGCCCCTGCACAATCTGAAGCTCTATAGTTCTATTAAAAAAAAAGTACCCCAGATCATGATGGTGGAAAACAGCTCAGTTTCAACCGTTTGACGCCCCTGCACAATCTGAAGCTCCATTGTTCTATTGAAAAAAAAGTACCCCAGATCATGATGGTGGACAATCTGAAGCTCCATTGTTGTATAAAAAAACGTAGTTTTTTAACATATATTTTCTCCCTAACTGAATTGTGCAGGTCCCAATTATTTTTTATACCCCATAAAAAGTGTTGTGTTCGCTTTCCATATAAGTTACATATGCAGCCTGTTTATTTCGGCCATGTATAAAAGTTACAAACCACAATGAGATCAACTTTTGTACTGTTTTTATCCACGCAAAACAACATGCTTCTTTTTCTTGCTTGTTTTAACACAACAGTGTAGAAAGCGATTTTGTTTTCAGCTCCTGTTGTTATTGTAACCATGGCAACCGAGCCTCAAACATCGCCCCCCCCCCCCACCCTCCCTTTTTCTGACCCTAACCAAGCGTGTTTATTTTTTGGGACCTAAACCCAACCGAGAATACCCAGCCACGGAGTGATGTCAGAAACCCTCATATAAATGTCATTACTGGAATATCATGAGAACGTGTTACAGCATCGAACACCTGCGGAACGCACGCACGCGCGCACACAGTGGAGCGGTGTTTATTTTATTGGATGTTTATTTCGCTCTGTAAAACATGCCACTCAGGGACTTTGTGCAGCGATGTGCTCAAAGCCCATTCCGCCCCCCCCCCCCATTCCCACCAGTGTAAACAGTGTGTATATATATGGGAGCATTCCCCCTCACTAGTCTGTGTACTTGTGTAATCCATCCAGTCAGACATTGTAAACAACATCTCTACATGTTTATAAATGCTGCCCAACCACTCTAATGAATTTATGGTAATGCCTTGTTCTACTGCTTCTGCTGTGTGCAAGTGTGTGTGTGTGTGTGTGTGTGTGTGTTAATGCCTATGCCTATTAAGACAGCGTCTATTCCTACAGTACACACTGCAATGCATTTGACTGGTTTCTGGTGTGCTTGGAAGGCTTTTTACATCTAGTTGCTGGTTAAAAGCTTAGAAGTGTGTGACAGCAGCCAGCAGTGAGTGGCTGTTGTGAACCGACGGGCCTCAGTATGAAGTCCATTAGCAAACTTTGCTCACTTTATTTCTTTCTTTACTGTTCAACTACACACAGCGAGATGGCGTTGCTTAATAATGAAAATAAGCTGATAGATTCTTGGAGATCCTTTGTTCCTTTGGTGATTTTCTTGGAAAACATTAGAAACTTTTTCCACACTTTTTTGATTGCTGTCAGAGAGGGTTTAAAACTAGTGGCCAGCCAATCACAGGGCACAAATAGTCAAACAACCATTCACACTCACATTCATACCTGCGGACAATTTCATTCATTCATTTTCTACCGCTTATCCTCACAAGGGTCACAGGAAGTTCTGGAGCTGATCCCAGCTGTCTTTGAGCGAGACACCCTGGACTGGTGGCCAGCCAATCACAGGGCACATATAGTCAAACAACCATTCACACTCACATTCATACCTATGGACAATTTCATTCATTCATTCATTTTCTACCGCTTATCCTCACGAGGGTCGCGAGGGTTTCTGGAGCCTATCCCAGCTGTTTTCAGGCGAGACACCCTGGACTGGTGGCCAGCCAATCACAGGGCACATATAGACAAACAACCATTCACACTCACATTCATACCTATGAACAATTTCATTCATTCATTCATTTTCTACCGCTTATCCTCAGGAGGGTTGCAAGGGTTTCTGGAGCCTATCCCAGCTGTTTTCGGGTGAGACACCCTGTACTGGTGGCCAGCCAATCACAGGGCACATATAGACAAACAACCATTCACACTCACATTCATTTCATTCATTATATTGTGTGAATGAATGTGAGTGGGAATTTCATTTCCTTGACCCCAATATAAAACACATAATAACATATTAGCGGGCAGCACGGCGGTCGAGTGGTTAGCGCGCAGACCTCACAGCTAGGAGACCAGGGTTCAATTCCACCCTTGGCCATCTCTGTGTGGAGTTTGCATGTTCTCCCCGTGGATGCGTGGGTTTTCTCCGGGTACTCCGGTTTCCTCCCACATTCCAAAAACATGCTAGGTTAATTGGCGACTCCAAATTGTCCATAGGTATGAATGTGAGTGTGACCGGTCCAGGGTGTACCCCGCCTCTCGCCCGAAGATCAGCTGGGATAGGCTCCAGCACCCCCGCGACCCTTGTGAGGAAAATGCTAACATATTAGCATTTTTTTATTTGACAGCGAACTTCCTGCGGTGGCTAGTGTCTCATCAATATAAGTACCGGAGTACCCGGAGAAAACCCACACATGCACGAGGAGAACATGCAAACTCCACACAGACATGGGTGGAATTGAACTCGGGTCTCCTAGCTGTGTGGCCTGCGTGCTAACCACTCCTCCATCGTGCAGCCAAAATCATGATGTTTTGTTGATTTGCTAATTGCAGGCATGCACATGTCTGATGTGTGAGTGCATGTCACTGGGTCTGGGACTAAGCCATCATGGGCACCCCTCATCAGGCCCGACAGGTGTTATTACATTGAAATGAGGGCAGTGATGTATGCATCTGTAATGTGGACCGGGCCTCTTCTGCTTGATGGAACCTGACGCTTCTCATTATCATGACATATCTGGAAAAAATAGAAAAAAAAAAAAGAACAAAGCAGCAACATTTCTCCCCGAGTTCTGGCCATCAAGCATAATGAAGAATTGTAAGCACATTTCATTATCAATTGAAAGTGACACGTTGCTTTTGAAAATTCTTCAGTCCTAAGTTGCTTCTATTTTGTACCCACACATATCGGTATATAAGCGATAACTGCAAACAAATATAAACATAGTTTTTTTTTTTGCTCCCTTCTATGGATATTTCACCTCTCTTGTGCAAAATAATAAATGGCCACTTTGACAGTTTTCATATACAGTGGTATGAAAAAGTGTTTTTTTTGCACGATTGTCACACTTATCAAAAAAATTTTGAATATTAGTCAATGACCACACAACTGAAAAATGCAGTTTTAAAATGAAATGTTTCATTATTAAAACAGGAAAAAGGTCCAACTCTGTATGACTCTGTGTGAAAAGTTGTTTAAAAAAACAACATAACTGAGATTAATTGATTAATTGAGCACTATCGGTATCAGGAAAAGGTTATAAAGCAATTTTTAAAGCTTTGGGACTCCAGCAAACCACAGTGAGAGACATTATCCACAAATGACAAAAAATTGAAGAGTGGTGAACCTTCCCGGGAATGGCTGGCCAACCAAAATGACTCATCCAAGAGGTCACAAAAGACCCCACAACATCATTAAGGTCAGTATTCATTAATGCACCATAAGAAAGACACCAGGCAACACGGCCTGAGTTCCACCATGAAAGCCATTGCTGAACAAAAGGAACATTAAGGCTTGTCTGAATTTTACCAGAAAATATTTTGATGATGAGCTTTGGGAAAAAAATACGGTCTGACAAGACGAAAGTTGAACTTTATTGGAAGGTGTGTGGCATTTCAGGAAAAAAAGCATCACACCAAGAGTAAAATATGGTGGAGGTAGTGCGATGGTCTGGGGCTGTTTTGCTGCTTCAGGACCTGGAAGCTGTTATAAATAGAACCATGAATTCCGTTGTCTACAAAAAAATTCTAAAGCAGAATGTCCGGCCATCGCTTCAATAACCTCAAGCTGAAACCAACTTGGGTTCTGCAGCAGGACAATAATCCAAAACACACCATCAAGTCCTCCTCTGAAGACTTTGGAGCGACTTACTCAAAGTAACTAACCTGAATCTTATTGAGATGCTGTTCCATGACCTTAAAAAGGCTTCATGTTGGAGAACCCTCCATTGTGGCTGAATTACAACAATTCTGCAAAGTTGAGTGGCCTCAACGCTGTAAGAGACTCATTGCAAGTTATTGCAAACGCTTGATTGCAGTTGTTGCTGCACAACCAGTTAACACATTTAATTCTGAATACTGGTTCTTTATTTTGATATAAAATGACATCAAATCTGGAAAGATGGTCACTGCGGTCTTAGTGAAACTGAAAGTAGGTGCGAATGAGAAAATACTTTAAATATATGCATTTACTCCTGGAAATGAATGGAAAATCAAAATGCCATACAAGTCAATGTCACTAGCTAATACAATGTGTGCCACATTGTATTAGTCACTGTCTTATCACAAGCCTTGATTACTGATTTGTGAAATGAATGTATTAATTGTTGTGAGTTAATGAAGCTTTTATATGGTTTTCATCTCATCCAGTGGGGGATGTGCCACAGGGACACATCAGAGAATGAAGCCTTTTTTTTTTTTTTTTATTCTTGTGACGGCGGATTTGACTGCCAGGCCACTGTGATCACACACAATGAGCCGTGATATAATAAGAGACAAAGATAAATGCCTCCTTTTGTTAGTGAGAATGAAAAGGAGAAAAAAATTATAAACAAAATAATACACAATCTCGGCAAAACAATGCTTGTTTTTGTACAAGGTTGTTTCAAACCTTTTTCTTGGGCTATAATAAGACACATGTATTTTTAAAATAAATTATTATGTCAAAATGCTATATAAATTGTGAAAAAAATTGTGTTTTTGGGCTATTATCGAAATAAAAATTTGACTCCCTCTTTCATGAGAAAACATTTTTGTTTTTTTGTTCTTTAGTAATCGGCAGTAAAAAAAAAAAAAAAGTAATTGGCAGTGAAACATAGGTAAGAATAAAAACAGAAAAAAACAGAATAGACCAGCTACTAGCATGACCAACATACCAGTGTACGTTGGGTTTTTGTGCTGGTCTGTAGACCAGCAAGACCAGCATACGTTGTGTTTTCGTGATCACCATACCAGCACAAAAACACAACATATGCACAAAATGTATGCTCGCCTATGCTGTTTTTTTTCCAGCAGGGAAATTTCAGCAAAATATCAGTTGTCACAAAAAACAAAAAAAGGGAGAAAAACAACTTTTTATGAAAAGATGCATTTCATGCATAAATTTCACGTTGATGAACAATTTACAATTTTCACATTTGCAATTTTTTAATTTAGAATAAATAAATTTGAGGCTAACTGTTAGCTTGCTGGCTAGCAGATAGCCCCTGCATAGTTGTGCAATGTGATGTAAACATGAAGTCTAAAGTTAACTATAGGGGTGTTATTTAATGTCTACGAGGCTCTAATGATGTTTAATGCCATATTTTTAAAAAAAATTATAAAATTAATTTTAAACAATAAAAAGCGTACATTGGGTTTTTGTGCTGGTCTGGAGACCAGCAAGACTAGCATACGTTGGGTTTTTGTGACCGGCATAGCAGCACAAAAACGCAACTTATGCTGGTCATGAAAACACAACATATGCACAAAATGTATGCTCGCCTATGCTGATTTTTTCCAACAGGGAAAATTCAGCAAAATATGAGTTGTCACAAAAAAAAACAAAAAAAGGGAGAAAAACAACTTTTTAATTTAGAAGAAATAAATTTGAGGCTAACTGTTAGCTTGCTAGCTAGCAGATAGCCCCTGCATAGTTGTGCAATGTGATGTAAACATGAAGTCCAAAGGTAACTATAGGGGTGTTATTTAATGTCTACGAGGCTCTAATTATGTATAATACCATATTTAGAAAATTATAAAAATAATTTTAAACATTAAAATTACATATAATTAAATAAATAAAATAAAATATATAATTATTAAAAATTATAAACAGGTTTTCTATGCTATAAGAATGAAACTGGTTCATTTATTAACACTGAATCCTACATTGCGAAAACTCATTAATGGCAGTCAGGTCTGGAACCAGTTAAACACTACAGATGAGGGACGACTGTAACTTGCCCAAGATAGGTTACAGTAAACCTACAGTCGCTTCAAGTGTACTAAGCCATCCTCTTCACTTATCTTTAAACATCTAAACACTCTTGACCGAGAAGCAGCTCTTTCACAAACATCTGTCTCATTTGAAGGCAGCCAACTTCATTTTGCTCCAAAACAGATGTGATGACAGATGTTTCTGTTCTCTTTCTGCAAAGCAACCCGGCTAAGCTTCTGTGAGGGCCCTCCTTGTCCGCTTGCTGTGCTCATCTACATAAATAGTTGTAATAATTACACACATTTATGGATGACAGCATGCAAATGATAAAAGTTCTTTGTTGTTCATTTCAATGCTGGGGTATTTACAAATATGAGTTTGTATCCTTGAGTAGGATTTCAGGTTTGCAACATCCTTATGGGTTTCTTTCAGAGATGTCGCTTACAATCCTCGACTCATCTTCACTCTTTTCAAGGATTATTTCTCCTATAAAAGTGGAAAGAAGTCTAACTGACTGATATCTTCCAGTGAAATACCGCCATACCCAATCATACCCAATGGCGACATAGGTCAACTCTTTGGTTGGTTCAGTTTTCAACTAGTTCTTTGATCAACTAGGTCTAAAAAGGCATGCCTGGATGACACATTTGGGATGAACTAGAGTAGACATTGTGAGCCAACAACGTCTGTGATCTCTGACCTCGGAAATGTTCTTCTGGATGAATGGATTCAGAAGAATATCCGTCCGTCCATTCATCCATCCATACGTTTTCTATGACGCTTATTCTTATTGGAGTCACAGTGTCAAGGTATGCCATCAGAAATAAACACGTCCAATCGCTCCTATAGAAAATCTTGAAAACAAACAGGGGTGCCCATTTAGAAGTGAAATGAAGTTTATCGGATTTACAGAAAGTGTGCAATAATTATTTAAGTGCATAAATTTGGGCACCCCAACAAAAAATGACAACAGAAATAATAATGTTCAATAGCTCCTGTAGAAAATCTTGAAAACAAACAGGGGTGCCCATTGAGAAGTGAAATGAAGTTTATCGGATTGACAGAAAGTGTGCAATAATTATTTAAGTGCATAAATTTGGGCACCCCAACAAAAAAATGACAACAGAAATAAACATTTCCTACAGCTCCTATAGAAAATCTTGAAAACAAACAGTAGTACCCATTGAGAAGTGAAATGAAGTTTATCGGATTTACAGAAAGTGTGCAATAATTATGTAAGTGCATAAATTTGGGCACCCCAACAAAAAATGACAATAGAAATAAACATTTGCTACAGTTCCTATAGAAAATCTTGAAAACAAACAGGGGTGCCCATTGAGAAGTGAAATGAAGTTTATCGGATTTACAGCAAGTGTGCAATAATTATTTAAGTGCATAAATTTGGGCACCCCAACAAAAAATGACAACAGAAATAAACACTTCCAATCGCTCCTATAGAAAATCTTGAAAACAAACAGGGGTGCCCATTTAGAAGTGAAATGAAGTTTATCGGATTTACAGAAAGTGTGCAATAATTATTTAAGTGCATACATTTGGGCACCCCAACAAAAAATGACAATAGAAATAAACATTTGCTATAGTTCCTATAGAAAATCTTGAAAACAAACAGGGGTGCCCATTGAGAATTGAAATGAAGTTTATCAGATTTACATAAAGTGTGCAATAATTATTGAAGTGCATAAATTTGGGCACCCCAACAAAAAAATTACGACAGAAATAAACATTTCCAATCGCTCCTATATAGAAAATCTTGAAAACAAACAGGGGTGCCCATTTAGAAGTGAAATGAAGTTTATCGGATTTACAGAAAGTGTGCAATAATTATTTAAGTGCATAAATTTGGGCACCCCAACAAAAAAATGACAACAGAAATAAACATTTTCTATAGCTCCTATAGAAAATCTTGAAAACAAACAGGGGTGCCCATTGAGAATTGAAATGAAGTTTATCAGATTTATAGAAAGTGTGCAATAATTATTGAAGTGCATAAATTTGGGCACCCCAACAAAGAAATGACAACAGAAATAAAGATTTTCTATAGCTCCTGTAGAAAATCTTGAAAACAAACAGGGGTGCCCATTGAGAATTGAAATGAAGTTCATCAGATTTACATAAAGTGTGCAATATTTATTTAAGTGCATACATTTGGGCACCCCAACAAAAAAATTACAACAGAAATGAAAATTTTCTATAGCTCCTATAGAAAATCTTGAAAACAAACAGGGGTGCCCATTGAGAATTGAAATGAAGTTTATCAGATTTACATAAAGTGTGCAATAATTATTGAAGTGCATAAATGTGGGCACCCCAACAAAAAAATGACAACAGAAATAATCATTTCCTATAGAAAAACAAACAGGGGTGCCCAGACTCTTTCATACCACTGTATAGACAAACAACCATTCACACTTACGGACAATTAAGAGTTGCCAATTAAACTTACATGTTTTGGGTACCACGAAACCGAAGTACCCAGAGAAGACCCACCCATGCACGGGGGGAACACGCAAACTCCACAGAGATGCTGAGTGGAGAGTCGAACCCACGTTTTCCCAATCTCCTGGCTGTCTGGGCAAACATCCGAAGCACCGGGCCATTGCTCACCAACGTTTTTGAGCCTAAGATCTCGGCCATGAACCTGTCCAAGAGCTACACCCCACCCCCGGGATATATATATATATATATATATATATATATATATATATATACTCAGTAAAAATATTATACAATCCTCCCATAAAAAAATAAAAGCTGCAAAATGTATTTACTTGAGGTGAAAATAAAATTTGGCCATGCAGCGTATTTGGGGTAAGAGGTCATATTGATCATTTTAGTAAATACCAGCACTTTTAAAAAGTCTTTTCTTCACACTACATAACGTTATCTTGTACGTTAATAAAACAGCCCACAGCTCCCTTGCTCGTATTTATTCTTCAGTATTCACATGAATTATGAACATAAAAGTGACAATGTAGCGAAAAAAAAAAAAAAGTGCTATGGCCTTGGGATACTTTTGATGCTATAACAGATGTACATTTGGACTTTGTCACGATGGCAGCACACAAAGTAAAAATTTTTTTTAGTCCGATAGCCGTACTGCGTTGACCATGCTTCATCCTTTTAGAGATGCTTTGGTTGAATAGCATGAAAGGCCGGCTCAAGTGTATTAGTGACTAAAGTATACACAGTTTATTGCTGTTCATTCCTTTATCTGTACACGTGAAAAGGCTCTATTCACTCTGCTGGGCTTTTGCCGTGCACCAACGAGCAGCCGCTTCGTTGTGCGCTGCCTCAGTTTGTCCGCGTTCGCTCCGACAATTGGAAAGGGACAAAGGTGACGCGACTGATTTGTTGCAGTCGCTAAAATAATAGAGCAATTTCTTTCCTTAATGCTCGTGCTCTGCTGTTGACACACACACATGAACACACACACATCACACACACATATATACTGTCAAGCATGTCTTTTGAGAGCAGGCCGTTCTCTCAAATCATCCACAAACAATGACATTGTGAACAGATCACATCAATCTTTCTCAAGAGAAGTATTACTTTCCTTCACCTTAATAGTACCCTGCACACCTGCTGAGTGTGTATATATATATATATATATATATATATATACACGTCCGTGCGCAGTCAAATAAAAGACACATTTTCTACCATCTTAAATTTACCTCCGGTCCCCCCGTCTGTGAGTTTCACCGCCAAAACATAAAACAAAAACCCCGGAGCTGGGAGCTGAGTGCACATCAATTACGTCTTTACTTGTTAGCGGAACGTAAGATGAGAATGACCTTGTTTTCACAGCGCTTCCAAATGGGTGTTTCTGCTTGTTTAAACGATTATAACACCTTAAAATAAAATCCACATCGTATAAATCACAACTGCTTTCAACTGCTGAATGTCGCTGGGAAAGAGAGGAACTTGTGCGTAGACGTCCAGTCGGGCTTAAACATTCAAAAATTCATTTTTATTATAAAAAAAATATATTGAAAAGCAAGTTATATGTAATATGCTTGCCACTAGGTGTCAGTAATGTTGCCTTTACATTTCATGTAGTCAGCCATGGCATTTTCCGACAAGACACAGTTATCCTCCCATTCTGTGTGGAAGTGGTAAAGCTTAAGCTTCTTACTTTGTCCTTCTTCCCCGCTTCATTTGAATCAAGTTTAGAATAAGTAAAGAGGCAAAGAAGTTAGCTTGGTTACTAGCTATGCTAGCACTTTGCTCGGCATCTCTTATGTCCTTGTAGTGATCCTGTAGCCCAGGGGTGGCCGTAAATGTTTTGACTGGCGGGCCGCATTGCTTTAACAAAATTTATAGGGGGGCTAGACTATATATTTTACACGTAACAGTACTTCCTGTACGTAACAATACAGGAAGTATTGTGTGCCAGGTTGGATGTTAAGTTTGAATTAAATACTTTGGAAAGAACGGGCGGGGCCGTATTTCAAAGATACAAATTTGCTTTATTGGTGTAAATATTATATTAACATTATTTACAAAACACCAAGAATCAATTCAACAAAAATTTATGAATTTCATGAATTAAATCAAGAAAAGATTGCATTGTACTGTTGCGTACATGTGCGTTTTATTTACAGTATATTATTGTATGTCTGATTTTGTGTGTATATGGGGAAGAAATAATTAAAAGAAATAATAAAATATAATAATAATAATTTTATTAAAACAATTGCAATTATCACAATTATGTTATCTTTTTTAATTTAAAATAAATTGTAATTTAATAATTAAAGATACCTTTAATGTATTCAAATGATACTTTTTGAATAATATTTTTTCCACAAAAAAGAAAAATATATATATTTAAAATCCTCAAAATGACATCTACACATTCTCCCTCATTAAAAGAAGAAGAAAAAAAAACAACAACAACCAAAATCATTATTTTGTCTCATATTACAATTGTGGGAGTCATTACATTTACAGTTTTTCACTTTCCCACATATGTAATAATTTCCTGCAAATTTAGTAGTTATTACATTTGCAGAAATTTCAGTATTACGTTTGCAGTAGACAAATTTTATTACGTTTGTGGGAAATTTATTACATTTGCGGGATTATTATAATTCAAAGCTGTAGATTTGTATTACGTTTGTGAGCAGTTATTATGTTTGTGGGTGTAACACCGGATATGGCCCCCGGGCCATAGTTTGCCTACCCCTGCTGTAACTGCCTGTGTGTTACAGTTGCAATGTGTTTTAAGCAAAGAATAATATTGCAAATGTGACTATAGGGGTGTTATTTCATGCCTACCGGGCTCTCATACTGCTAAAGGTCATACAAACAGACAAATTCACTTATCATCGGGACGACTGTGAATCGTCCCAAAACTTTTGAGCCCCTCATAATAGAGCCATAATATATTTGAATTAAAGCCGAAAGACGAGACTTCAATCACATCTTGCGAGTTAATGTAAATTTATGGAAGAAAAAGCGGCTGATAAGGAAGGTTTCTGGGGTTTTAAAAAGTTCCTCCATTCTGTGCAGTTTAAAGAAAGGCGACGCGCTCTCCATATTTCTCTCCCGCCCTCCACTAATCTCTGTATATTAGCTCTCCAGAAGGGGAAAGCTCTCTCGGTGTGTTCTGCTTCTTCTAATATGTGTCAGTTTCATCCTGTTCTCCATCGCTTTGCTTCCTCCTGGTTTATTTTGGCTCCCCGTTTCCTCCTGTCTTCATATTTCTCTCTTTTGTTTGACTCCTCTGTCCCCGTGTCCGTTGGCTCTATCAGTTCTCGTCAGTCACTGGCGGAGGACAACGCTGTGTATGTATATGTGTATAGTTTAAGGAGGATGATGGAGTTTACGCCATTTAGTGTGTCGTCTTGGAATTTATAATTTCACTCAATGCTTTTTGTCAGAGTGAGCTGGCTTTTTTTTTTTGACACTTGGTATAAACATGCTGATTGGACTGGAGCTGTGGGACCCGGTGTGTGGATCTGTGGTTCTTCGGGATGCACCTGTATTTCACTGTAAAAGCTGAAGCACCGTTCAGCAATACTTTTCATAACATTTGTTCTGAAACGGCATTCATGATGACAATCAGTTCATTTTTAATAAGTTCATTTTTTTTCATAAGGGCTGCACGGTGGTCGAGTGGTTAGCGCGCATGCCTCACAGCTAGGAGACCCGAATTCAATTCCACTCTCGGCCATCTCTGTGTGGATTTTGCAAACTGTGCATGATTTCCAAAAACATGCTAGGTTAATTAGCCACTCCAAATTGTCCATAGGTATGAATGTGAGTGTGAATGGTTGTTTGTCTATATGTGCCCTGTGATTGGCTGGCCACCAGTCCAGGGTATTACCCCGCCTCTCGCCCAAAGACAGCTGGGATAGGCTCCAGCACCCCCACCTCTTAATACCACCGCTATCATATCACAAATACACATAAACGCCAATATGTCAATATGTGAGTGTGTCGTGGAAATTAACACGTTTGATGCTTAATCTCCACAATGAAGTAAGCTAGCAGAGTGTTAGCATGTTGTTTAGCCCACATCTAAACAATGTATGGTCATTGTATGGTCTATCACTTTGTACTTTGGTACGTGATAAAAAAAAAAAAAAAAAACCTTAAACTATATTAGGAAAGCAGGAAGTGAACAAATGTAACAGTTACTGATTGTAAAAGTACCAAATGGAGGGGTAGGATTTAATAAGCTTTGCTTCTTCCTACTCCTTTTGGACACGTGGAACTGGGAACTGATTATGGGATGCATTCAATTGTAATCTGATGCATGTTCAAATGAAATAAAACCATTGTTGTTTTGGAGTTTTCTGGTATTTGGGGCTTAAAAGCGAAAGCACATATTGTTGTGCAGTTTCTGTTGTCACTGAGCAGCAGAGGAGGCTACTGAGAGGTCCGCCCCGCCCCAAAAGCAGTCACAAGTTGGCACACTAAGAGCATAATGGAGCGCAACAAAAACTGAAATTTGATTGTACGATAAAATCTAACATCAAAATTCACAAAATGAGTATAACAGAGTGTTATAATAAAATCAGAGTGGTCACTTATACAGAGGTACATTTTTAGAGGTATATATTAGTACCATAAATATGTTTGTCGTCATAAACTATACGGACAGCCAGTAAGTAGTGTTCCACTAATTACTGACATGATATACGTCAGTGTTCCAAAAATGTGCCACTGAAGGTCCAAAACTTTCCAAATCAGTGAAACTGCATTTTGTTTTCCAGCAAAAGTCATTGTGAAACGCCTCTTTTGGTGCTTACTCAATGGAATGAAAATAAAAAATCCATCATGTGTCATAAAGAGTCGTAATACAGGAAGAATGATGACTTGGAAACGTAGCAGCAAGCAGCATTCTTTCAAACAGAAATGCAGTGACTCTTTTGACAGTATGCAGCTAGTACCAAACCAAGAAATGCTAATTTGCCTACAAAGGATTCAAACACAGGCTCCATATGAAGAGTCAATATATATTCAGTTTTGATGCTAATTGCATAAATACATAATAATAATAATAAATACATAAACACCACTTCCAGTGAATCTGGCCTGTGCCCAGAATAGACCAGGTCGAAGCTGGGGAGCGCCAAAGGTGCGCTGTTTTGTGATGACATAGTCACTGCGCCTTGCTGGTGCGCCGCCATATTCATCTTGGCGCAGCCTAGCCTACCAGATTATTAAATTGAGGTATTTTGTTGACATCCTCATTACCATACTTTAATTTCGTTCATTCATTTTCTCCCACTTTATCCTCACGAGGGTCACGGGGGTGCTGGAGCCTATCCCAGCTACCTTCGGGTGAGAGGCGCGGTACACTCTGGACTGGTCCCCAGCCAATTTACCACTGTCCACGGTGCGCTTTGCCTGTGCCCAGAATAGACCAGGTCGAAGCTGGGGAGCGCCAAAGGTGCGCTGTTTTGTGATGACATAGTCACTGCGCCTTGCTGGTGCGCCGCCATATTCATCTCGGCGCAGCCCAGCCTACCAGATTACTAAATTGAGGTATTTTGTCGACATCCTCATTCCTCATTACCATACTTTAATTTCGTTCATTCATTTTCTCCCACTTTATCCTCACGAGGGTCACGGGGGTGCTGGAGCCTATCCCAGCTACCTTCGGGTGAGAGGCGCGGTACACTCTGGACTGGTCCCCAGCCAATTTACCACTGTACATGGTGCGCTTCACCTGTGCCCAGAATAGACCAGGTTGAAGCTGGGGAGCGCCAAAGGTGCGCTGTTTTGTGACACCATACCCATCTCGGCGCAGCCTAGCCTACCAGATTACTAAATTGAGGTATTTTGTCGACATCCTCATTACCATACTTTAATTTTCATTCATTCATTTTCTACCGCTTTATCCTCACGAGGTCGCGTGTATGCTGGAGCCTATCCCAGCTAACTTCAGGCGAGAGCCGGGGTACACCCTGGACTGGTCCTCAGCCAATTTACCACTGTACACGATGCGCTTCACCTGTGCCCAGAATAGACCAGGTCGGAGCTGGGGAGCGCCAAAGGTGCGCTGTTTTGTGATGACATTGTCACTGCACCAAACTGATGCGCCGCCATACCTATCTCGGCGCAGCCCAGCCTACCAGATTACTAAATTTGAATTTAATTACTAAAATTACCATACTTTAATTTCATTCATTAATTTTCTCCCGCTTTATCCTCACAAGGGTCACGGGGGTTGCTGGAGCCTATCCCAGCTAACTTTGGGTGAGAGGCGCAGTACACTCTGGACTGGTCCCCAGCCAATTTTCCACTGTACATGGTGCGCTTCACCTGTGCCCAGAATAGACCAGGTGGGAGCTGGGGTGCGCCAAAGGTGCGCCGTTTTGTGATGACATTGTCACTGCGCCAAGATGGTGCGCCGCCATATTCATCTCGGCGCAGCCTAGCCTAACACATTACCAAATTGATGTATGTTGTCGACATCCTCATTACCATACTTTAATTTGCCAATAATTAAAATGTTGTCTATTCTGCTTATATATTATGGTTGTGATTCTTTTCACATTTACCCACATCATTTTGGCACCCGAAAGACCAATCTGTACCACCTAATTAAATATTGCACTAACAAGGCAGTACTCTTTGCCTCGTTAGTGAAGGCTGTTTGTGTCCCTCGGAAAGGTGTTTCTCCTTTCCAAAAGTGCTCCTATCCGCACTCGTCTATTTTGCTTTTATATCTCAAGTACATTATTTTGTTATTCTTAATAATCAAAAGGGGGAGAGAAAAAAAAGCCAGGCCCTTTATCTTCTGTTTTCAAGAGTGAGGAAATTGAATATTGCATTTAAAAGTCAATTTCCACAATGGGATTACGCAAATCAGCCTCGCCCTGTTTCTCTCCCGTGTTTCCATTCATCCTCCTACGTCCTGATGCATCTCCTCATTTGCCGTGGTTTACTCCATTCATTGCTGGATGTCTTCTTTCACGCTTAACAGCTTGACTCCTGTTTTTTCCCACTTTGCATTGTTCCAGCGTAGGGTCTCAACATGTGTCTGAGAGGTGCAGGCCAATTAAAGTGAGTGTAAAAATAACACAACCACCCCAAAAACACATAAAAGCACCTGAAAATAGAGAAATATTACACACTAGTATACATACACTGAGAAGTGTAAACCAAAGGAATAGATGTTATATACTGGATATCCAGTATCCGCAGTTTCTGAGTACTTTGGCTTTCGTTCCAAGTGATGAAGCATCATTAGTTCGCAGTCATGTGTCTTCACCCCTCCCTCTATTCGTTTTCCATGCATACTTTTTTTTTCACAGTTTCTTCACCTCTGCACAGGGCATCTCTCACCCGCTCCACTTACTCTCCGCTTGTTTACAGTAAGCAGGTCCAAGCGTGATGTTTTTACCTTTTATGGCCATTCTTCAGCTACGGTAAAAGTGCAGTAATACAATAGCATCTTACCCACCTGCCCCTCCTTATTCCTGACCTCCTGGGTGGGTGGGGAGGTGGTTGGACTTTGTGTGCACAGACCGGATAGCCAAATCTGTGAAGCATTCAATTTCAGTAAAAGCACCTTTTAAAAAGAAACCATCTTCATAGACGCATGGCTGTGGTTTGTTTTGAGTGTCTGTGCAGTAAGACGCTCTTCTTTCAAGTGTTTAGGTTATATTGACACACACACACACAGACACACACACACACAGACACACACATATATATGCATGCACGCACTTGCAGACAAAGCAGGCAGGTGTTAGTGACTAAGACCTGCCGTGAGCTTGAACAAGTAACCATCACCCAGCATGCAACAGGTAGATAACACATACACAGGGCGACCACCACTAGTGGAGAATAAGAAATGGCAACTTTTTACATAACAAGTGCCGCAAAGCATGCTGGGAAGCCAGAAGCGTTCCCAGCGAAAAGAGTGATGAGTTCAGTACTACGGTATTACCGTCCTCAATTAAAGAACTGTGTCCTTTAAGTAAGCTAAAGTGCCTTTTTTTCACGAAACTTTTGATTTCAAGTCAGGGATCTGCATCGGCATCAAACCCTGATCGGGGCATCCCGACTGTTGGCTCATGTACTGAAGAATTCTTCAATTTTCTAACTCTTATCCTGTTCAAGACAGACATAAACATGAACAAAGTCAAGCCACTGTGTTATCAAAAGGAACCACTCCACAATGAGTGATGGTGAAAACTTATGACTTCTATGAATCTTCTATGAACCGGAAGTCCAGATGCCTCCTGGATGCCTCCTTTGTGATTTGTTCTGGGCATGCCCAGCCGGGAAAAGGCCCCTGGGGTAGAACTAGGACACGCTGGCCTGGGAACGCCTTGGTGTTGGTGAAGCTGGATGAGGAGGCCGGGGACCGGGAAGTCTGGGCTTCCCTACTGAGACTGCTGTCCCCGAGACCCGGACACAGATAAGTGGAGGAAAATGGATGGAATGATGGATGGATGGATAGATGAAAATTCATAAATAAGTGGCATGTGTGTTTACCAACAGTCTATCCCAGGGGTCGGCAACCTTTCCTATCAAAAGAGTCATTTTACCCCCTTTCTCGCTTAAGGAAAATAGACTGGAGCATAAGAACATAATTCAAAAACAATATCTTATAAACTTTCACAAGTTTATACCTGATGCCTGAAGAAATGTGCGGCGACATGCTCACATTGAGAGCGAATTGCGAGTCTCCCATTTTGATTGACTGCCAGATTTAGAGGGAATTTTGGGGTATCAAAGTAGTTCAGAGGAGAAAAAGCTAAGTTGATCGAGTACTTTTGATAGTATCGGATCTTGCTAATTTAGAAAATTAAAATTAAAATTAAAATTAAAATTAAAATTAAAATTAAAATTAAAATTAAAATTAAAATTAAAATTAAAATTAAAATTAAAATTAATACAAAAATAAAAAATATAAAATATAAAATTTTCTTAGGAAAGCAGGAAGTGAACAAATATAACAGTTACTGATTGTAAAAGTACCAGATGGAGGGGTAGGATTTAATAAGCTTTGCTTCTTCCTACTCCTTTCGGATATGTGGAACTGTGAACTGATTATGGGATGCATTCAATTGTAATCTGATGCATGTTCAAATGAAATAAAACCATTACCATTACCTTAAATGTACATAAATATCTGTGTAAATTAAATGTAAACTGTTTAAATTTGTTGACAAACATGTTTACTTTGGCGCCAACAAGTTCCGGTGTTAAATACTTGAGCATTGCAAAGGGAGCCACAACAGAGCTGTGGGTTGCCGACCCCTGGTCGATTCAATGTTGGTGCAAATTTCTATAATAAGGCATAATTTTCTCTTATGGTTTTTTTTCCACCTCGAATTGTGGAAAAAGTCTATTTTCCTGGTTTATATGTGGATAATGCCCCACTATGAGTTCCAGACACTGTATAAATGTCATTCAAGACATAAGGCCTTATAGGTGTTATACCTCAGTGAGACTTGTGTGCTTTATTACCAGAGATGTGTACTGTTTTGTTAGGGGGCTTATGTGCAACAGCTTACTGTAAGTTAGCCGCAGGGTGTGTGCTGAGATCTGACCTGGCCGATGATGAAATGTCAATGTTTGTGTGTGTTTGTGCGGCTCTGGAATGCCAGCGTTAGGGGCCTGAGAAGCAGTCACGTACAAACAAACACAGGCTCGTCTTTCCCTTCTTGCCCTCCTCCGGTGCCTATCACTCACATGAACATGAACACGAACACACCACACACACACACACACACACATAAACCGAGGGACACACATGAACAGACACAGCATGCTTGCATGGGAGTTGTGTTTATTGTCTCAGTGTTAGCTGACGTCGCTGCCATATCTGGCCTCTGTAATTAGATTTACCTTTCCTTGTTTTTCTTTCCTCTCCTCCAAGGCCTTTCCTTGCCTTTTGCCGCCTTTTTCTCCATCAAAAAGTTGTTTTTTTTCCATGAGTGGCCTGTGCAGACATGTGGTGTAGGGAAGACAATAAGGTGAGACTGTCTTTATTATTTAAAGTTATTTTCACGTGCGCCCTGGGTCTTAGTTATACAAAGGACTATTAGAGCCACCGTGAAAAGACATGATAAATATATCAAATATTAAAAAAATAATAGTTGTAATGTTAGTAGTAGCTGTCTTTCTCTAAATAAGAGCCATATATTATACTGTAGTACAGTAGATCCACACTCTTTGTGGGAGCTCCATTCCAGACCCATCAGTGAATTGCACATAGCCCAATCCTACCCCTCCAATCCCTGCTCCTGGATTGACATTGACATTCTAC
Source organism: Doryrhamphus excisus (assembly GCF_037039965.1). Classification (NCBI taxonomy): domain Eukaryota; kingdom Metazoa; phylum Chordata; class Actinopteri; order Syngnathiformes; family Syngnathidae; genus Doryrhamphus; species Doryrhamphus excisus. Next base: position 16,279,618 of record NC_136374.1, read on the forward strand.
ACCAATTTCAGATCAACATTTGTAATAAAAGTGCCTGTTGGAATAATTAGATTGGAAGCTAACAAGTCAAACGCCAAATACACATTCAAAGTTTAAGCCCTAAATGTGCCTCACACACTTAAAATGTACATTGGCCAACCAAAATGACCCCAAGAGCACAGTGACGACTCATCCAAGAGGTCACAAAAGACCCCACAGAGACCTCACAGAAAGAACATTAAGGTTTGTCTGAGTTTTGCCAGAAAACATCTTGATGATCCCCAAGACCTTTGGGGAAATAATGTCAGTTTACCTCAGTAAAATGTGGTGGTGGTAGTGTGATGGTCAGAGGTGGTTTTGCTGCTTCAGGACCTGGAAGACTTGCTGTGATAAATGGAACCATGAATTCTGCCATCTGTTTGTGACCTCAACCTGAAACCAACTTGGTTTCTGCAGCAAGACAGTGATCCAAAACACACCACTCCAATGGCTGAAACCCCCCCAAAAAGAAGACTTTGGAGTGGTCTAGTCCTGACCTGAATCCTATTGAGATGCTGTGGCATGGCCTTAAAAAAGGCGCTTCATGCTGGAAAACCCTCCAGTGTGGCTAAATTACAACAGTTCTGCAAAGATAAGCAAAAATTTATCCTGTGACTCATTGCAAGTTATCGCAAACGCTTGATTGCAGTTGTTGCTACTAAGCGTGGCTCAACCTTACTAAGAAAAGTTTAATTTAAAAACTGCAGCTGACACATTAACATGCAAAAAAACACTGTCAAAATTCCGGTATGCACTTAAACGTCTAAAAATCTGCTCTACATTGGTCATAATCACCATTAATCATATAATAAAAATGTTGTTTTAAAAACTGTAAAACCCATGACATTTAGAAGAAAAGTATTTTTGTTTATGTCAGAATTCCACTACATAAACCGAAACACAGTCAGTAAAATGTTGTACAAGAATAAAAATGTTAATATCATGAAAAAAAAAAATTTCTTCGAAAAATAGTACTAGCATAATAAAATAACAATAAAATATATTGTGATATAATGGCTAATAAAATATAAAATATAAAATATAAAATATAAAATATAAAATATAAAATATAAAATATAAAATATAAAATATAAAATATAAAATATAAAATATAAAATATAAAATATAAAATATAAAATATAAAATATAACTTAGCATTTTTAGCTTGGCCCCAATACATTTTCATACCTTAGACACAATGCACATTTTATACTGATGGAGGCCCTGGGGGTCCGCCCAGAGTTATTTACCCACTTCTTTTCCCCTCAAGACCCCCAAAGCCACCTGAGGGGTTTCTCACCCTTTCCTGAAGGGGTGCTATACCTTGCTCCAGGGCACACAAAAATACACATACACACACCACAACACAAATAAAGAGAATTGATGGTGAACAGGTGACAGGTTGGTCCCTACTGAGTTAGTCAGTTAGTCCCTACTGAGTTAGTGCGTTAGAGTTAGTTGTGTTTTGTCCCTGTGTGTCCCTGAATAATAGATGGATGATGATTATTCATTCATTCATTTTCGAGGGTCGCTGGAGCCTATCCCAGCTGTCTTTGGGCGAGATACACCCTGGACTGGTGGCCAGCCAATCACAGGGCACATATAGACAAACAACCATTCACACTCACATTCATACCTATGGACAATTTGGAGTCGCTAATTAACGTAGCATTTTTTTTTTGGAATGTGGGAGGAAACCGGAGTACTCGGAGAAAACCCACACATGCATGGGATTGAACTCGGGTTGCCTAGCTGTGAGGTCTGCGCGCTAACCACTCGACCGCCGTGCAGCCCAAAGACAAAACAAAACAGCCAAAAACGTACCACTTCCACACGTAATAGGAGAACTTCTTTTCACTCTATCATGTTGGACATGATGGAGCCTATCCCAGCTGTCTTCGAGCGAGAAGCGGGGTACACCCTGGACTGGTGGCCAGCCAATCACAGGGCACATATAGACAAACAACCATTCACACTCACATTTGGAGTCGCTAATTAACCTAGCATGTTTTTTTTTTTTGGAATGTGGGAGGAAACCGGAGTACCCGGAGAAAACCCACGCATGCACGGGGAGAACATGCAAAGAGATGGTCGAGGGTGGAACTGAACCCTGGTCTCTTAGCCGTGAGGTCTGTGCGCTAACCACTTGATCACGGTGCCGCTGATTACTGATTACTTATATGTATTTAACAGTGCTCATGTGAAACTATCATAAATACACATTTTGAACAGGAATTATTATAAAATTAATTAGAGATTAATTAATTAATTAAAGAAAATAAGTTGTACAGGAGTTCGAGGTACATGGCTTCAGGTCAAATGTCTGAAGTGTTACGCAACTGTTTGATGAACCAAGTACCTGGAGTGATGCTCGATAGAATCAAGCCATTATTAATATTATTATTATTATTATTATTATTATTACAGCTTATCCAAAAAGGTCATTTAAAATGTTCTCAACCACGGAATGCTTTGTGTTGATTTCCCTTCCATCTGCGCTCTGCTAAGTGCCTTTTTAGTTTCAGTGATGTGGTCTTTGGTTCTATTTTGGAAAGAAAAACTAAAAAGGTCCCAGCAGCGGTTGACGCTGCAGTGCCAGCTGTAGACTCCACTTATGGTAGCGTTACGCGTGTGTACGACGGATACGTGGGCTATGCCACTTTGTTTTCCTATCCAGATTTAAAGCCTTACATGGAGACAAACAGTCACCAGAAAGATACACGGAAGTTCCCCCGGGGGGCAGAATTCGGTGTGTGTGTGGTGTGTACACAAACCTCAGGGGCCCACGGGTGACGGCTACCATATCAAAGGTTCATTGAGCGAGGATTAAATATCAGCCCCGGCCATAGAGGAGCTTTGGTACTGTTTGGGAGTGACAACAAAAGGTGGCAGAACATTAGACTGTCACTGGAGGGGTGAAATCCACTCCACTGTGCCCTGGAAACATCTGTTTTAATATCGTGTTTGAATCCGATGGCCAAAAAAAAGGAGCATCTGTCACCTCTTTTTGCTGTTGCTTTGGTACGGTCCGGGTCTTGTTTTTAATATGCCTTTGAATGCTGAGGCTGGAAAATGAAAGACAGCAGCGCAAGTGGGAATAAAGAAAAAGAAAAAAGTACTGGACTGCCCCCACCATCTCTCTCTCTCTCTCTCTCGCACCCCCTCATCGACCCCTCCTCGGCCCTCCCCTCCAGGGAATGTTTGGGGGGCCCGGCTCATATTTTGTTTGCACAATGCATTCCTGCAGGCTCTTTATTTATGTCAATCTTCCTTTTGATCAGCGTCCAAGTTACCACCGGTTGCCCACTCGTTGCTCCTGCGAGTGAAGGAACCCACCTGTGATGCAGGACGGAGTTTTTGCGGGAGTGCGGGGGCCGTCATTATGGGGCAAGTTTACCGTCAATTAATGCAGCCAAATGAATGGCTCACATGGTAAAGTATTTATGTAAGGCGATCCGGCCTGCTGGCGCAGCCTCGCGCATCTGTCTGTGATCTATGCCGCAGATGGTCTTCGTACCTGCGCACACACACGCACACACACACACATGTACCGGGATGGAGAGGTGAGGCATATGTTTTATGTGAGGTGAACTGTGTGTGTGTGTAGGGCCTGTAAATTTGGGGCTTTAGAAGCTGTGTACAGTAAGTGTATCAAAAATGTGTATAAACATGTATATTGCAATGAGAAATAAATACAAAATAAATAACACAAATATTTGCATGATCATTAAAAAATATATTTTTAAGACTTGGCTGTACAGTGACCGAGTGGTTAGCATGTCAGCAGATCAGAAAGACCTAAGTTCAAATCACCACTTGGCATATCTCTGTGTGGAATTTGAACGTTAGCACGGTGACCAGGTTGTTATCGCGCAGGCCTCACAGCTAGCAGACACAGGTTCGATTCCCGCCTCGGGCATCTCTGTGTGGAGTTTGCATGTTCTCCCCCGTGAATGGGTTTTTTCCCCCATTCCAAAAACATGCTAGGTTAATTAGCGACTCCAAATTGTCCATAGGTATGAATGTGAGTGTGAATGGTTGTTTGTCTATATGTGCCCTGTGATTGGCTGGCCACCAGTCCAAGGTGTGGGATAGGCTCCAGCATAAGCGGTATATAAAATGAATGGATGGACTTTTAAGACCTCTGATAGATGCTAATCGACCTGAGTTTGCCGACTTGCATGTTTTTCTGTTTTTTTCATGGTCTGCATCCCAGGAAATCCGGAATTTGGTCAGTTTGTTCCGTGAAAATGTACATATATTGTCAGTGGTCTGCTACAAACAATATACATTAATTCATTCATTTTCTACCATTTATCCTCACGAGGGTCGCAGAGGTGCTGGAGCCTATCCCAGCAGGGTACACCATGGACTGGTGGCCAGCCAATCACAGGGCACATATAGACAAACAACCATTCACACTCACATTCATACCTATGGACAATTTGGAGTCGCTAAATTAACCTAGCATGTTTTTGGAATGTGGGAGGAAACCAGAGTACCCGGAGAACATGCAAACTCCACACAGAGATGGGCGACGGTGGAATCAAACTCGGGTATTCTAGCTGTGTGATCGGCAAGATAACCACTCGACCACCGTGCAGCAAAAATATACATATTTTAAAGAATGTGTCATCATGTGCCAGTTGTGATATTTCATGAAAACGGGTTATAAAACTTTTATAATTAAAATTTTGTTTGTTTCTTAGCTGCTCATCTTTAACTGGGCATGCAGGAAAACACAGGAAATCATCATAAATTGGACTTACAGTCAGTTTTATCGCTCACTAACCCGACTAATCTACTGCGTTGTGTGCAAGTGAACTTATTTTTCTTCTTTTCTATCTTTATATGTGCAGTTAAAGATCCTTTTTCACGTCGTATCCTTAACCTTATAGCCAACTTTACACTTTTCTATAGCCGTTCCTCTGCGACTCATCAGTCAGTTTCCATTTGTGTTGCCGTGATTGTAAATCTTAAACATTTTCATCCCAGCCTCTAAAGAAGATGAATAGACTTACAAGGTTTCCGGTAAGAAAAAGGGTAAGTGAAAGAATAACTCGAGTTGAGGTGGCCGTGATACAAGTAATTGGCCTCTGACAGCTCCTCAGTGGACACCCGCCGAAGCCTGCGGTGCGACCGGGCAGCCTTCAGGTGTCAAAGTATTTATGGGGAATTTTTTTTTTTTTTTCTTCAGCAACATGGAGATTTTTTACGAGTTATGAATGCAAGTCTTTTGCTCCTCCTTCGCTTGCATCCCGCCATTACGAAAGAGCCCTCCAGAGATGTGTGCACCCTCTCGCTGCCCATATTCAAATAATTAATCCAAAGCAATTACTCTCCTCCTTCATCTGTCCGTCGGCCCGCTAACAAAACATTTCGACACGTGTCCTCATCACTCCCCTTTAATTAAGGCAGCACTATTTATCACTCCCCTTTAATTATCCTAGCCTGTTTATCAGTCCGCCTTTAATGGAATTGGCACCAGAGAGATACTCGTAGAAAACACTTCCTGCTATGCAAAAAAAAAAAAAAAACATTCAAGGAAGGGATGAATGCAGAACGTACAGAAAGGAAAGGAAGTGGAGAACCACAGAAGATATAACGTGTTGTTTTCTCGTCCTTTCTTTGCAATCAGGGTGATGGCCGCATTCACGCGCTCCGCTGTGCTTTTGTTCCCGCTTCCGCAGACTCCATGCAGTTCACACCGAGTTCAAACACACACATACGCACCAACTAAGATCAAACACACCTCCACAATAGTTCTTTTGTTTTCAGTAACCATGGTTTCTGTCAGGTTTAATGCCTGGCAACATGTGTCACAGGGCAACCACTCACCAAGAAGGGGAGGACATCATGTACACTCCATAACAGCACAAGTGTTTAACCATGAAACTCGTTGGAACAATCCGAGCTCTTATGTTGAGCTTTGTTGAAAGCTTCGAAGACGCTAAGGCAGGTGTCTCAAACTCAATTTACTTGGGGGCCACTGGAGCTCGGGTCTGGGTGAGACTCATCAGGTTTTCCCCAAAAAAACCAAACAAAAAAACGCAAAAAAATTTTAAAACTTCGCTTTGGTTCCAATTTTCTACAAGAAAAACTCTGATAAAACATTCCACTGTTCTCAAATATCTTACTTTTTATTTTTCTACACAAAATAAAATGAAAAATAAATAAACAAATCAAGAGTAAAGAAAATCAATCAATCAGTAATAAATAAATAAATATAATAATAATAAATAATAAAAACTTAATAAACCACATATAGTTGGTGGGTAGACAAATGATTTTTTTCAGATTAAAATGAACAAAGCATTATTAGAGCCCTGTAGACATGACAAAACACGACTATAGTCACATTTATACTCTTTTTATTTACAACATATTGCGCAACTGCAGGGTCTTGAGACACATGCTAACTCGCAAACTAGAGAGCTAGCGACCTAAACGGTAGCCTTCAAGTTATTTCCTTTAAACTTAAATCGTCAAAAACTTACCACTTCCACACATATAGGGAGGATAACTATTAACAGTTATTTAACCTTTAACATGAACATTAATCAAATGTAATAATTTTTTCTGGGTACATGATACCATACAGCATCCATATCAAACTAACATTAAACTTTTATATCAAGGCGGGGGCCTCAAACTAGTGTCCTGCGGGCCACATTTGGCCCGTGGGCCGCGTGTTTGAGACCCCTGTACTAAAGATTCTACTAGAATGGCACCCAATAGAATCCAATACTGGGTACCACAATAGTGTATTATCTGTCCTTGATTCTGGAATTACTTTCTTTAGTAAACCCTACTGGGGAAACACTATTGTGCGGGTGTGTGTAGCTTTAATGCTAACAAACTGTTAGCATGTCTTAGAAGTGTGTGGTTCCAAGAAGCAATTTATCGAAAACAACCCTTAAACTGTTCATCAGCTGATCAAAACTTAAAGCTAAAAAAGATGGCTTCACGGAGGGCAGCCAAATGTGGCCCGCAGGACACTAGTTTGAGACCACTGCGCTAAGCTGTCCAGGAAATGCGCTGGAAAGACTTTTGTTTTGCTTCGCCTCACGTGCTGCATATTAACAGACTTGTCCATCAGCCTCTAAGTAGCACAGGCAGGAGAGGGAGGAGAAACCCCCACGAGAGAGCCACTGAGGGGAGGCAGCTGCGGAATCAGGCCCGGATCGAGAGCTCCTCACCTGGGTCTATGTACTCACAGGTCTGCCTCAGCCTGGGAGCAATTTGGTCATTGGAAATTGTAACCATACGTAGTTTGAACGCGTACGTCTCTTACCCAGGTGCGCACACACTTATTTTTCAGTATGAAGCGCTCCTTAAGAACCTCAACTAAAAACACCAGCCCTTCCCGTAACCTAGACTTAGATCTAATTGTAACTTTTAACATCTCTTTGACGTTGGAGGACCTACAAAAAGCCCTAATAATACTGAATACTGATGTCCTCCCAGTGGTGTACACACACACACACACACATGCATGCACACTCGCACACACACACACATACACACACACACAGAGGCAGCTAGTTAGGGTCAGAAGTCTGGGTGTCACACCCTGTCATTGCAGATTAAGTTATGCAAAGTGAGGTGGTCGAGCAGCCAACCCCTAGGGCTTAACAAGCAGGAAACACTAATTGGGTCGGCTTGCTGATTGCCATAATTGCTACTGTGTGTGTGTGTGTGTGTGTGTGTGTGTGGGAGGTGGAGACCAAACGACTTGCTTGGTAACACAGCAGCTTTCAGCACAGACCTCGATGCTTGTTTTTGTCTGTCTTGTGATTTCAGCCTACTGTCCAACATCTAAACACCTCCAAATGCTGTTTTTTGACCGCCATTTTTTTTTTAAAATTTTTATACTTTGAAGTTTTTTTTTCCTTTAAGAAATAATAAAATAGAATAGAAATCAAAATATAATATTCCAAGGTGAAGCACTGTTATCTCGACAGGCAACGTTTTAAGCAACATTTTGTGTGTAAAAATGTAAAAGTGGCGTCACCTCACAGCTCGGAGACCAAGGGTTCAATTCCACCCTCGGCCATCTCTGTGTGGAGTTTGCATGTTAAGAAACAACAAGCTAAGAAACAAACAAAATTAGGTTTTATAACCCGTTTTCATGAAATATCACAACTGGCACATGATGACACATTCTTTAAAATATGCATATTCTTGCTGCACGGTGGACGAGTGGTTAGCTCGCCTGAGTTTGATTCCACCCTCGGCCATCTTTGTGTGGAGTTTGCATGTTCTCCCCGTGCATGCGTGGGTTTTCTCTGGGTACTCCGGTTTCCTTCCACATTCCAAAAACATGCTAGGTTAATTAGCGACTCCAAATTGTCCATATAGGTATGAATGTGAGTGTGAATGGTTGTTTGACTATATGTGCCCTGTGATTGGCTGGCCACCAGTCCAGGGTGTATCCCGCCTCTCGACCCAAGTCAGCTGGGATAGGCTCCAGCAACCCCCGCGACCCTCGTGAGGAAAAGCGGTAGAAAATGAATGAAAATGTAAAAGTTAAAGTGTAAAAATAAGTTTACCGCTGTTAATATGAAGGAAGTCTTACCAACAAATCTCGAGGACAGCCTGGGAATAATAATCAATAATGCTTTTCACCTTTTTCCTTTTGAATATATTTGTTCTTTCATTTTGACAGAAAAATTACACTGCGTGAAATTCTTCTAAACTTTATTATTATCTGATCATGCAACAATAAATTCTGCCAACAGAAACGAATGCTGCAATGTTTGCGTGTCACCTTGACATTCTCACTTCCCTTCTCATTTCAAAGCAAGTTATCCATCCATTTCTGATTGTTGAACTGAGATACAATGAAGTCTTCCTAGACGTGCCGACATATTGCATGTGAACTTAAAGGGATAGTTCACATTTTTTTTGACATGGCGACATCCCCATCAACGGTGTAGTGCATCAACAGTGACTTTTCCCGATACTTCATCCCATGAGAGGAGTTCTGATCAGTTTTGGGTGTTGAAAAAAGTAGGTCCGGCTAATTCAGTGGTCCACACAGCAACTTCATCTATCCAACAGGAATACCACCTCCCTACTTTGTCATGACTTAGTATATCAATGTTGAAAGTTTTCATAAAGAAGGTGAGAAACTACTAAATTCAAGTGTCTCGCTGCCATATTGTGTCTTTGGAAACAGTCCCATCTTCAATGAAAATTAACCTTAAATGTTCATTTATCCCTTTCAGTCCCCATTTGTATGCATTTTGAAATGTTTCAGGCATTTAAACAATAATTATATAACTATAAAAACCTATAAAAACTTACATAATACATAAACATCTTGTAAATGTTGGTGCTCAGCCAAATGTAACGAGTGAAAATAAAACAGCATGGTGATAAAGTTAAGACAATGCCAAATCTCTACACTACATATGGCGCAGTGCATAATTCGATTCGGTTCGATTCCCCGCTCGGGAACCTCTGTATGGAGTTTGAATTTTCTCCCCGTGTGTGGGTTTTCTCCGTGTACTCCAGTTTCCTCCCACATTTCAAAAACATGCATGTTAGTTTGATTCATAGGTATGAATCTTTCAGCTGGGATAGGCTCCAGCATACCCCAGATAAGGATAAGCGGCATAGAAAATGGATTGATTGGTATTATTTGCAGGATTACACAAAAACTACAATTGGTGGCCAAAAAAAAACCAAACCTATGTTGGTGCAAATCTGGATAAAAGTGTGTGCTGTGACAGTTTTTCTCTTTTCTTTTTCTTCTTTCCTTGAAATGAAATGTAATGTATTATATTGTAAACGGTGACTTGAAAAATGAAAATGAAAATATATGCATGACTTCTATGATGAATAATGACAACAGAAAAGGAATCAAACAGTATTTTTATACTTTTTGAAATTACAGTCTGCTAGCCGGTAGGCCAAGTGAGGCGTTGCAAATAGTTGAGACACACTTTGTCACAGAATTGGGTCATTATTGCTCTGCATATTAAGCCAGAATGTGATTAGATTTTTTTGTAAATCTCCAAATTAAGAATACTTGTTATTACTTTCAATTTCTTTAGCTCACACAATGGTCAACCTGCAAAACATAACGTCCATGCTGTGGATAGTGGCACTAAATAACTATAAAACACAACTTCTTTTACACCTTTAAACAAGCTAATTTAAGGCTTTAAAAAAAACTGCAGTTCCCATGATGCTTAGAGTCAGGAAGTAGTACATTTCTGAAGTGGACGCTGACAAGTTTGATCAAATGTAGACTTACTACAACTTTGGCTTGGATCACTTGACTGGAGCTAACAAGCAAAGCTTGGAACTTTGAGTGGATTGCAAGGTTTATAGTGTGTCTTTCTGTGTAAATATACAGAAATGCACATATAAGCCACACCCACCAAAGGTATATTCATGTAAGTTTAATAATCCAGAATTGACGGTAACTCCCCTCTCGTGCTAATTGCTTGCTTCTGTGTGCCCTTCCTTGACACACACACACACACACACACACACACACACTCGCTATGAGGTGCTAGCTCCCAGCATGGCTAACAATGCCCTCAAAGGCAGCGATGGGCCACGTCACTCTGTTACCCAGTCTCTGTGCAAGTGCTCCCAGCAAGCATGCTGGATTTTGGGGTTTAGCGTCCCACTGAGACGGAATAATGAGTGTATGTTTCTAATCTGTGGGCACGGCTCTGTGTGCATGTGTGTTTGTGTGCAATGCCGGAGAATAATGAGTGTGTGTTGCTAATCTGGGCCCATAGGAGAACAGCTCTCCCTGCTCCTCTCACTCTTCTTCCCTCCTCTGCCTCACTGGATGGAGGCTAATTTAGCTTCGGCTTTGATGCCTTCTCCTGCGGGCCTGCGTTTCCCCATATCCAAATGCGAGGATTAGCCGGGTTTTATTCTCCAAAGCCCATCTCATCCACTCTCCGTCTCTCTGTCTGCTTTGCCGTCTTCCCGACCCTTGGAAACAGTGGCGAGGACTTAACAACCTGACAACAACTGCTTTGTTGTAGTGTTTTTGTGTATCGGTTGTTAGCTGAGGCGCTCAACCTTTTGTGGGTCTTGTGTTTAGCCGGTGCGTTCGGGGGATAATTGTCAATAGGGAGTCGGATCTTGGGGAGATTTAGCAGGGATGACAGCGAGTCAGGATGAGTTACAGGGGAGAAAAAGGGATGGGAACAGTTTCAGTCTTGTTCATTACGAGAAATAATGGAAAATGATGCGCACCTAAAGTATGTCTCTGGGTGACATCACCTGCATGTTTGTGTGTTTATATCTGTGTGTGTTTGAGAAAGACAAAAAAATACATGGCGGGTCTCTTGCTGATGCCGTAAAACTCTTTGTGGAAACAGGGACTGTCACTTCTGAGTGTGTGTCTGATGAAAGTGAGTGTTAAGCATGCTCCCATAGAGACGTGCATGTACACACACACACTCAGATTGGGAGTCTCTTGCTGATCTTTCAATAGATTTGCATATGGCGCCTCCGAGACTTTTCCGCTCCTCATATACACACACAAAGGTACGTGTGTTAATGCACACACAATAACATCAACAGTGCTTATAGTGTCTAACTGATAATGATGGGAGATGAGAATGAAAACATATAATATACACTGGACAACAGGCAATATGGACCTTAGACCTTATATCACAATATTTTTGGGAAAACAATGTGTGTGTTAAAAATGTCTGTCCGAGGAGCTGGTCAATATGTTACCAGCATAAGAAAGCCAATATCGATATCTTCTTTATTGAAAATTCAAAATGAGCCCATATTAGTCTTATATTAGTCTTATCACTAAAGTTGTTTGTGGCATTTGTTTTGCGTGTGATTGTCGTGTTATGGCTTTGGGACTCTCACTCCTCGATTGACTGTGATTGAGAGTGACCTGTGACCTTTCCGGCTCTATGGAATTTCATACATGAAGCGCCTGTGATCCTCTGACCTCGGACGAGCTGCGTGCTGATTCTATTGGCTGAAAGGCTCCCTGTGCCTCCCAACCAAGTGCCGCCAGCCAGAATCAAGCAGTCAAAGGTCGAGATGTGGAAATGAGGCGATTGAGCACGGCCAGTCTTTTACAGCAAAGGCACAATAGCATCTTTCTGTGTGCATGACAGAGATGCACACAGAGAGAAATACAGTGTACACAATACAAAGACACAAAAAGTCATATAAATCCATGGGTTCTGAGAAAAAGAAATTCATGAGAAAAATTAAGAACCATGCTTTTACATTTTTTGCACTTCAACAGAGCAACATAAAATGTTGCTTTCACTTGAATTGCACTTTTCTACATTCAAGGTAGTCAAAGTATTAGCTCATGCACCTACTGATGATGCAGCATCAGCACCAACTGGGGATTGGGTTTTTTTGCCGAAAGATGTTTTTTCTCATCAATCAGACCAGTCACCTTTACGTTGGAAGACGCCATGTATGTTGCCATGGAAATGTTATTCAGTTATAATTTGTACAAGGGAAAAAATATTATTTTGCTTTTTAAAAAAATTGGTTTCAATAATAGAAAAATTATTGGTAAATTACCAAAATCATATCATTTTTCTTAGCTGCCTCAGCTTCATTGATGTTCTTCTTCTTTCTCTTTGGGCGTTTCCCTTCAAGGGTCGCCACAGAAAATCAATCTCCTCTTCTGCATCTGTCTCTCTCACACCAACTACCCTCATGTCCTCCTTCACTACATCCATAAACCTCCTCTTTGGTCTTCACTATCTCTCCTCTGGACATGTCCCAACCATCTCAGTCTGGCCAAAAGGACTTTATCTCCAAGGCCTCTAACATGTAATGTCCCTCTCATGTACCCGTTCCTGATCCTATCCATCCTGGTCACTCCCAATGAGAACCTCAGCATCTGCATCTCTGCTACCTCCTGTTTTACTTCCTGTTTTTTTGTCTAGACCAAACAACATGGCTGGTCTCCTTTCATTTTAGCAGAAACTCTTCTATCGCACATCCATTTTCTCCACCCGTTCCATCCTGCCCACGCTTCTTCACCTCCTTATTTTATATTTAAGGCTTACAGTAAATACATAAGTATTACAGTAAAGGCTTTCAGCTAGCAGCTGTTACCAAATACAGTGTATAAGTATACGGTAATTGTGATGTTGTAACTGTTGTTATGTGTCTCTGATGTACTCGTTCCTGATCCTATCCATCATGGTCACTCCCAATGAGAACCTCTGCATCCGCATCTCTGCTACCTCCAGGGCCGTTTTTTATCATATTTTTTTGGAATTTTACAAATGGGCTTTGCAACTTGATCAATTTATTTGTTGGCGTTGCTTCAACAATAACATCCCAGAAGTAATAAATGTGTTGTTGATCACAGCAGTAAGACTCTATTACCAGTCACCTCGCCACCTCAAAAGATGAGCCTTTGGGATTATAGGAACTTTAAAGATAAAAGTGTCAGTGTCCAAGCTGTCCAAAACTTGCCGTGATGCTCTTTGAACCTGAACTTTACTTCAGAAACCGTACATAAGACGTACGCGCAAGAAGTCTACTCTTTGTCAAAGTGACATTTTCCCCATCTGAGTCTTAAGGTTGAGAGGCTGTCAGCAGTGGCAGAACCTGGCTTCGGAGGAGCCTTGATCAAGGCCCACATATACCAAACATCTCATCTCCTAGCGCCACTCAGCCTGTGACACGACTACAGGACAGGCTGACAGCAGACGACTTCACTACCTCCTTCTTTCTTCACAGGTGTCGTCTGAAGAGACAACTAGAGCGGTCAACCTTGTTCTTCTTGTCGAGATGACAGCTAAAAGTCGAGTTCATCTCAACTCGCAGCAGCGGTGACAAAGTTCCGAGCCATTTCCAGCCTCCACACACCGATACACTCCTTAGAAATAAAGCTGCATCCAACTCCGCCTGCCCTTCACTCCATCACTCCACCCGCAAATCCCTTTCCACAACATGCTTTTTTTTTCTGTTGCTTCTCTTGTGGGATTACTTTTGGCGGTGGGAGAGGGGGGGGGCGGAGCGCCGAAGCGCCGGAGCGCCGGAGAGAGAAGAGAAAGTCCAGAAAAGGAGCCCTAAAATAACTGTCATGCGAGTGGACAGGCAGTGATTAAGGATTTAACTGATCATCCTGGAGGCTGACAGTGAACCAGCTATTATCTAGCAGGAATCAAACGCTGCTCAAAGCCCTGGGAGGCTCTGCGCGCCCCTCAGCATCTCTCAGCTCCTCTCTGAGGCCTGGTCGACATGAAAGGAGACGTCAGGGTCTGGCAGCTGACAAGCCACTCTGTTCGTGTGTGTGTGTGTGTGTGTGTGTGTGTGTGTGGGAGACTTAAGTAATAAGATCTTTATTTTGGCCGTTACCTCAGGGACCGTTGATGTGTGTTGCGGTGATGTGCGGTGAAACACAAAGACCCTTTCTGTAAACTGTTTGTTTATGTGGGAACCGCGTACAGTATATTGCAAATTGCAGTACATAATTCATCGATTACAATATCACACAATTCTTAAGACAATAATTGTGAGAATGTGTGTGAAAAATAGCGAATTGCTTGATTCATGTTGATCGCAATGTTTGTGTTCTTCTTCATCAAAGATCTTTCCATGACTCAAGAGGCTTTACACTTAATCCTCCTGATCTCCGAACTCAACTCAGGGCTTTTGTATGTGTGAATGTGTGCACACATGCACCGTATGCACCGTATGCACATGTTAGGGAATCCGCTTGAAAAGTGACATTAACGTATTATTATGTCCCTAAATGCAACACCATCACATGCTGTCACAATCACACATTCTGTGAGACTTCATCTCGGTGAGCATCTAACGCACTTTTATTACATAATTTCGTAGACCAAGGTGGCGCAGGTGCGCCGACGAGGTGCACCCTGCCAGCGCACCCTGCAAATTTAGCGAGCAGCGCAGTCAGGCGCAAGTAGCAAAGAGAAGGTATGAGAGAGTTTAAGTTTAACACAGACGAGTGTAATCTTAATCAATCAAATGAACGCCTTTCATTGCCTTTAAATGCGCATCAGCGGCACACCACGATGCGCATCATGCAAATATATCCAGCCCCAGATTTCAACAACTAACTTTACATTAATCGTTGTTTTTAGTTTTTGGGTCACTTTATCTGTTTCCATAAAGTCTGTGTTGTGTTTTGGCTCATTTGTGATTGGATGATTACCATGGGGAGGGGGGGGGGGGGGGGGCAAAGAAGTAGAACCTTCTGTTTTTTTTCTCTCTTCTAAAATGTTGATTTGGGGGGGGAAAGTAATTTATTTAGGGTGGCATCGTACCGCCAGAGCGCCCCAGTGTAGGGTCGGCCCCGGTTGGCATCATATTTTTAGCTGCCGTCAGGTTGAGTTCCCGTTATGTGTGACATCAATGATCTGACATCAGACATGATGGGACAATTCATACAAAAATGTACTTGCTGGTTCAGACCGTTACATTAAATTGCGTTTGCTGTTATTGTTTTTTCCACTGAAATGTGCACGACACTCTGAAAAATCTGCCGTTGAGGTTTTGGTGACACAAGGTGCGCTTCACCTGCGCCAAGAATAGACCAGGTCGGAGTTTTGTCACAAAATTGTCACTGCGTCAAGCGTCAAAATGTGAGCACCTCCCCTGGTGCGTCACCATGCCCATCACTGCGCAGTCCAGTTTACCAAATTGGCTGCGCATCGTGGTGCGCTGGGCCCTTTCAAGCTCAAGCGCCATGAAATTAGAACCCAATGTCATCAAACCTCACCTTTATGCATTAACATCCAGCATTTGGAAACAACGATGAGGTGAAAGAAGAACGGGATAAATTTAAGTCAATTTGTGGAAGCATCAGAAAAACTTTCACAGCTGTGGTGCATTCAAGGACCCCTGAACAATAATGAAACTAAACTACATAAACGTGCAAAACTATAGGCTTCTAACAGTAAATGCAAATACCCTTATGTGCAACTTTTAAAAGCGTTCTAACTAATCAGTTCATGCGTTTTGAGTGTGACCGTGAACAGGAAGTTACAAAAAAAACACAAAGCACTGAAACTTAATTTTACATAGAACTATAAATTGTATGACCCTTTGAATCTCTGATGAATAAATGTATTATTTCACAGCGACTTCTAAAATATTTGATGAGAAATATCGTGGATGCAACAAACCCTGACATCTGTTGACCGGCTGTCAGTCAAAACAATTGCACTTGTCGGCGACTTGTCCTTGCACTGAGTAAAAATGGCTTTACATATGAATATAAACTTGGTAACTCACATTGAATTCTTCTGAATCACTTAAAGCAGGGGTTTCAAACTCAATTTACTTGGTGGCCACTGGAGCTCGGGTCTGGGTGAGACTGGGCCGCATCAGGTTTTACAAAAAAAAAAAAAAAAAAAAAACGCATTTATTAAAAACTAAAAAATTTTAAAAACTCAGTTAAAACATTCCACTGTTCCCAAATATCTTACTTTTTATTTTTCTACACAAAATAAGCTGAAAAATAAATAAACAAATCAAGAATAAAGAAAATCAAACAATCAGTAATAAATAAATAAATATAATAATAATAATAAAACAGCAAATAATAAAAACTTAAGAAACCACATATAGTTGGTGGGTAGACAAATGATTTTTTTCAGATTAAAATGAACAAAGCATTATTAGAGCCCTGTAGACATGACAAAACACGACTATAGTCACATTTATACTCTTTTTATTTACAACATATTGCGCAACTGCAGGGTCTTGAGACACATGCTAACTCGCAAACTAGAGAGCTAGCGACCTAAACGGTAGCCTTCAAGTTATTTCCTTTCAACTGAAATAGCCAAAAACTTACCACTTCCACACGGATAGGGAGGATAACTATTAACAGTTATTTAACCTTTAACATGAACATTAATCAAACGTAATAATTCTTTCTGGGTACATGATACCATACAGCATCCATATCAAACTTGCGCGGGCCGCACTAACATTAAACTTTCATATCAAGGCGGGGGCCTCAAACTAGTGTCCACATTTGGCCCGCGGGCCACATGTTTGAGACCCCTGACTTAAAGCGTCACATTGCATGAAATTTCTCAAAATCATCAAGGGCTCAACTCTTTTTTTTTTTTGCTGTATTCCGTATACAACGTGGGCACAAACTCTGACATTCCCAAGGAATATGAGTGCTGTGCTTCTTCCCGAAGTCCCCTCACACATTAGACCAGCTCTAATAATAAAAAGACAGCAGAGTCAGGGTGGATCCTTTGAGTGTTCAGTCGAGGGCGTGTGACCCACTTATCCGTTCCTCGGGCTTTGACTGGGCCTCTGGGTTAACCTACTTACTCACTCCCTAGGCTTCTACCGGGCCCCGGTGTGAAGGCCGGTTCTTTTTTCTGCAGTCATGGATGATACACAACAGTCCACTCCGACCATCTTTGAACAAAACTGTACACACTGTACTCAATAATTCCGTTAAACTTTTGGGAATGTTTGCCATATCGACACACCGGCTAGTGTAAGATATTTTTTTTCTCTTCGTGTGAGTCTGTATCTGTGTGCATATCGGCTCGACAATCTCTCTCCGTCTCCTCCGCCATCAAACTGCATTTGCATTTTAATTATGTCAATGTTTGTTCAAAAGCATGACAGGCGCTCAAACATGACAAAATGGAAATAAGGGACTTAAACTGAGGGAATTACAGCCCATTCGTACATGTTTTTGCATGACACTAACATAATGTAAGTCCCAGTGTCCCGCATGTGAAAACCCTCCGTTGTCACGCCTCACAAGTGAGGAAGAGGAGGAGAAGGAACAAAAGGGGCTCGGCAGTCGTACCTGAACAGGAAGAAATCTATTATCTGTTATCAGATTTCACAGCTTTATTTTATGATTTGCTTTGGCAAAACTTTTATGTGGTGAACTTCTGTTCTTTTCTTTCTCGATTTCTTTATTTCTTTCAAATATGGGCTGCTGTGGCAATATGGGTTGTCATTCTGAATTTTCCATCAGTATAATTGTTTATTTTCATGTCATAAAATAGTGACTAATAGTATGGGTTTTATGTATATGGATTTTAATATAGTATCTATAACTAACATATTCACAACTATTTTTAATCAGTCAGTGAATCATGAGTAATCGCCATTTTTCATGTATGTGTAAAATATACACATTTTGTATTGTATTTTATAGAAAAAAAACATTTTTTAACAGCCCCAAATTATCTGAAAATTTAAATCAGGCTAGAAGATAGCACACAATTAAACTACCGCATTATTCAAAAATCAATACATTAATAAATGATTGCTTTTGTGGATGACTATATGTACTATTCTCGGTGTCTGTAATGTGACATTGATGAGACGTGACGTTAGATATGATGACGTGGGAAAAAAAAATTCTCCTCCCATTCCATGTGGAAGTGGTAAGTCTTTGGCTTCCCCACTCCACTTGAAACCTTCCTTAATTTTAGAAGGAATTAATTGGAAATAAAGCTATATTAAAGTTTACCAGACAAATTAGATCAGAATTGTATTTGACTCAGTATATCTTTATCTTATATACCTTTCAGTATATCTTATGCAGTCGTCCCTTGTTTATAAAAGTTTATTTATTCCTGATCCGACGACACTAAATAAATTTCACAATACAGGATTCACTGTTAAGAAATTGAATATTTTTATACTTCGAGCATAGAAAACCTGTTTATGACTTTCTAAATATTTTTTAAACATAAAAACATAGCCCTGTAGACATGAAATACACATTGCTCAACTCTTATGCTGCAGGGATTCGAGACGGCCGCGAGCGAGCAAGCTAGTGAGCTAACCGGTTAGCCTCAAATTTATTTATTCGAAATTGAAGAAGCCAAAAACTTACCACTTCCACATGGAATGCGAGGAGAACCTTTTTTCACACTGTCGGACATGCCATAGCTGACTTCATACATTGTTAAGGTCGTGTGATATAGCGAGAGTGTGATAATCGAACCACGACTGTACATGTAATGCTATACAAATGCTATACAAACACGAGAGTTGCGGACTCTGGATCCGGAGAGCACAGGTGTAAACAGTGACATGAGTTATGACTGGATTCCGCTTCCACTGCTTTGGTTTCATTGTGTGGGCTCACAGGCACAATGTCATGGCTTACTGCCACACTTGAATAGAGCATCGTTAACATTCCTCACAACACCTGTGCCTCCCACTTCATGCCGCAAATCACAAATCTAACATGAGAGTGAACTCTCAGGCATTCAGGATAGCATTCAATGCCCTTGAAGAAAAAGAAAAACATACATTTCATGAGACTTCAAATTGGTGTGTTTTGCTTTTTCTTTGGCTTTTTTTTTGTATTTCTTTGTAATGACGTGATGGCAAACAGGAAAAGTGTGATAATGCCCATAGAAGTAGAAATTGAGACAGCAAAGTTGCATACTGTGGTTCAGTCTATATCCTGGTATCAATACAGCTTAGTCATAAATAATAATACAATAATACAGTACCACATATTTTTCACCCCTCCTACCAGCACCCTCCATCCCGCTCATCACCTTTTGCACTGACTGCACCCTCATCCTCCACCCTCGGTGCGGTGCGGTGAGTGGCAGAGCCAGGATGGTACTTCTGTTGTGTCTAATAAATGTTGTTGTATTGAGCCCACAGGGAAACCCTACTCCGTTCTGGCGGCCATTACTCTCTAATAGCCAGATGATGGGGGAGACACACACAGAGGCTGTCACAGAGAAGCTGATCTACTGCCTTGCTGTGTGTGTGTATGTGTGTGTGTGTGTGCGTGCATGCATACATGCATGCATGCAGATGTACGTATGTGTGTATGTGTGACATAGAGGCTGATATACCACCCTGCCCCCTGGGCAGAGAAGGAGGTGGGGTGTAAGGTGATGGCAGTAACTCACTTGCAACCTGATCAAGCAGCGATAAATCCTCTGAAGCCATCCTGTTTCCTGACGCACGCAAACTGGCGTATGCACACACACACACACACACACACACACGAGTCGCGCTCTAACCTGCTCAACCCTACGGGGGGCATTGAAAAAGATACGTGCATCACTTAAACTGTCCCCGAAAGTATGTGCGTTACCACACAGTACCAATGTTTTGGTTCTCGTAAGCATTTTATTTGAGTCTTTTGATGCTTTTTGCTGTGACTTAAAGTGAACCTATTATGCTTTTTCCACTTTTCTGACCTATAAATGTATTTAGAATGTTGTATTCTGGTGTTAAATGTTTCAGATAACGAGGTAACGAGGTTACGAAGTGAGCCCTCAAAGATGAAAACACTCGGTTTCAAAAGGCGTGGTAAAACTGCCCCCTTTGTGATGTCACAGAGGGACGAACTTCCTTATATGGTTCATGGTGAGGAAGCACTTTGAAAGTAAATACTGCTGGAATAGGTGCAGATTCTGCAAAATTGTATTTATTATTGTGTGTAACTGCTCTATAGGAGAACACAGCGCAATTCAAAGGGTCGAAAAATGAGCACTTTTCTGACCTATAAATGTAGTTAAAATGATGTTTTATCTTGTTAAACGATGCCAAAGTTTCCGATAATGAAATTTGCTCACTTGGAAGTGAGCCCTGAAAGAAGTTTGGGATGGGTCAAAACGCTCGGTTTCAATAGGCGGGGTAAAACTGCCCCTTTGTGATGTCACAGAGAGGCTACCGTCCTTATATTGTATTATATTGTATTTTTTACTCTGTTTTTACTCAACTTTATTTTTTATTTCTTTTTTTTCCACTGTAAAGCGTCTTTGAGTACTCTGAAAAGCGCAATACAAATAAAATGTATTATTATTATTATATGGTTCATAGTTAGGAAGCACTTTGGGCATGGGACCAATTACAGGGTGGAGTGGGCATGTCAGAAGGCGGGACGTGGGTGGAATAAATTAAAGCAAAAATCAAAGCAAATACAGCTGGAATAGGTGCAGATTCTGCAAAATCGTATTTATTATTGTGTGTAACTGCTCTATAGGATAACACAACTCAATACAATACTATAAATGTAGTTAAAATGATGTTTTCTCTTGTTAAACGATGCCAAAGTTTCAGATAATGAAATTTGCTCATTTGGAAGTGAGCCCTGAAAGAAGTTTGGGATGGGTCAAAATGCTCTGTTTCAATAGGCGGGGTAAAACTGCCCCTTTGTGATGTCACAGAGAGGCTACTTTCTTATATTGGGCTTGTGACCAATCACAGCGCGGAGTAGGCATGCCCGGAGGTGGGACGTGGTTGGAATAAATTAAAGCAAAAATACAGCTTGAATAGGTGCAGATTCTGCAAAATCTAAAAAGTTTTCTTTGCGGGTTATTGTGTGTAGCTGCTCTACAGGACCATAACTCAATTTTAAAAAATGAGCAAAATTCAATTCAATTCAAAAAATGAGCATAATAGGTCCGTTTTAGACTTTCTTGCAGAAGTAAACTGGCACAAAGTTTTCAGAAAGATAGCTTTGCTCCTGGAATCACCAGGAGTTGAATAGGAGTTTGAGTAATTTTCATCGACTAAAGGTTGGTCAAATTTTGTCTTGAGCTCAGGTGTTGGAAAGATCTTTCCACGCAGCTATATTTTTAAGCGGATGTATTGATGTTATTCTCACTTCCATTAACTCTCAAGGACAATTTGAGATGGCTTAACCAGTTCCTTTTCTGTCAACAGTTCTCTTTTGTGTTTTTGTGTAATGTTTGTGGAAAGACGTTGTGGGTATGCTGTGATCATTTGTGCTTAGACATTTAATTTGAAAGATAGCAGCCTTTTTTTCCCCGTTCCCTTGAACCTTTATGTGTTTGTTATCCGAGTTTGGTTGAATAAAACTATTTAAACTTTTCAAGCATACATCCGCTATGGACGATGCGGTCTTGTTTCCATACTGAATACGATAATGTCCTTAATAAATTACCAACTGTCAAAACAGATTTGCTCTTAACAGGAGCGTAGTGGTTGTCAATATTTTTTTTTTCCATGAATGGGCGTACACACACATGCAAACAGCCAGGCATCAATACACACATAGAGCTTTGCAAACAAAGAAATCATACAGGGATTGGACTGCACAAGGACACCAGCCCACTTCAGCTACAATGGGACTAACCTTAAGAATACTGGTCCTTTCTCCTCTTTGGAGCTGACAAGTTTTTTTTTTTTTGAATACTTATAGAAATCACAAATACGCAAACATTACTTGGCCTTTTCTCAAACAAACCTTGTCTCTATAAAAATAAATATTATTTATTTTCTGAATTAATTTTTATTCCAGCTTTGTCCGTACGCCACACAAGGATGGCTGGCTGACCCAACCCAGCGAGGAAAACAAACTGTAACCCGACAATAGGCCTCATTGGTTTGTACTGCATAGCAACCTGGCGTTAAAAAACACCACAAAAAGTAAACTTTTTTTCCCAACTGATGCAATAGTACAGCTTTATTCTGGTGGGAGCAGTAGCATCCTCCTTATTCGCTAAAATGTCGTTGGTTTTATTTCATTTGAACATGCATCAGATTACAATTGAGTGCATCCCATAATCAGTTCCCAGTTCCACATGTCCAAAAGGAGTAGGAAGAAGCAAAGCTTATTAAATCTTACCCCTCCATCTGGTACTTTTACAATCAGTAACTGTTACATTTGTTCACTTCCTGCTTTCCTAATATAGTTTATTTTTTTTTATTTTTTTTTTTGTACAAGGTGATATGACCATACAATAACATAATGGGTACCATAGTAACTGTTGAAGTATTGGATGACATTTTTAGGTAATTGGTTATTTTTAGTCTTATGCATTATTTTAGCTGTTTGAAGATGAACTATATCAGCAAGTTGAAGTATTTGTGATTTTAGAAATAAGGAGTTAGTATGTTCTCTGTAGGCGGCATTATGAATTATCCTTACTGACCTTTTTTGCAGTACATTTAGCGAGTGAAGATTGTTTTTATAGTTATTACCCCAGTTCCACATGTCCAAAAGGAGTAGGAAGAAGCAAAGCTTATTAAATCCTACCCCTCCATCTGGTATTTTTACAATCAGTAACTGTTACATTTGTTCACTTCCTGCTTTCCTAATATAGTTTTAAGTTTTTTATTTTATTTTATTTTTGTGGCTGCATGGCGGTCTATGTCTAACGTGCAGACCTCACAGCTAAGAGACCAGGGTTCAATTCCACCCTCAGCCATCTCTGTGTGGAGTTTACATGTTCTCCCCGTGCATGCGTGGGTTTTCTCCGGGTACTCCCGATTCCTCCCACATTCCAAAAAACATGCTAGGTTAATTAGCGACTCCAAATTGTCCATAGGTATGAATGTGAGTGTGAATGGTTGTTTGTCTATATGTGCCCTGTGATTGGCTGGCGACCAGTCCAGGGTGTACCCCGCCTCTCGCCTGAAGATAGCTGGGATAGGCTCCAGCACCCCTGCGACCCTCGTGAGGATAAGCGGTAGAAAATGAATGAATGAATTAATTTTATTTTTATCACGTACCAAAGTACAGTAACTGTGACTGAAGTATCAGTAACTGTTACATTTGTTCACTTCCTGCTTTCCATAATACAGTTTAAAGTTTTTTTATTTTTATTTTTTATTTTGTAATTTTTTGTCCCGTACCGAGATACGAGGTGATATGACCATACAATGACATAATGGGTACCATAGTAAGTGTCAATATAGTAATATATATAGCACATCATGACTGGTTCAAGACTCTTCATCCTTGTATTTAGCAAACATCAACTGCTTGTATTGTTTCTTGAATTGGCTCATCGTTGTGCATTGTTTGATTTCCTTACTCAATCCATTCCATAGTTTGATTCCACATACTGAAATGCTATGGCTTTTTAACGTAGTCCTAGCATAGAAGTGTTTCATCGACCTTACAGTGAAGGCCTCAATGCGGTCTAGCTGTTAGTCATTGGTGATGCATGAAATAACTTTGAACAGGACGAGGGGGTGGGGGGGGGGGACGTGAATCTCCGTGTGGGGTCACTCGATTGTGTGTTTTCCTCTGTCTGGCCTGTGACAGACTTTCATCGTAAAGCTCTTGTCTTACCCGAGGATTAGATGGATGAGACATTGATTGACAGATATTCCTTTGTTCCTCCTTTCCCACCTCAAGGAACACCATGTTTGGGGTTATACAGGAGCACAGGCGGGAAAAGTTGTACAACAATACACCCGAGATCCAGCGGGTCCGATGACAGGTGAGGTCTCCTTGAATTTGTTTGTGCTCAAGCCCGCACTGGTGCAAATGTGTTTCGTATGTGCGTGATTGTGTGTGCTCGGTAAAGTGTGTCCGCATATGCAAGTGTACGTGTCAAGGAAAGGGAAAGGTGTGTGCGGGTGCATGCTGAGCCTTGCTGTCAGTCCCTGCCATGTTTTACAGCCCGTCTGCTCGGCACAGTGATTAGAGCTGTCGACTCTGATGTGATGACATGAGCTGAAACTGCAGCAGGGGCGGCTACGAGCAAAGAAAGACAGGCGGCAAGATGCTGAGGGTCAGGCGGGGATCAGAGAGGCGGGGTTTGAGAATGGGACTTGACCTTGACAAAAATTGTTACTAACAAATGTTTACCGGAGGTCTACGACACCTGGAATAGTGCAACATTGTGCTAGTTCGGAATTCGGAATCATTACTCTTGCGTCAAGCTGTTTTCATTCTTCAGTGACAGTGTGAAAAAAAATCATTTCATAACTAAAATCTAAAAATAAACAACTCGTTTATTTCACTTAATTGTTTCCACACCCAACCATAATAAGTGAAACTTAGTACACCCTTTAAACTGTATTATGGAAAGCAGGAAGTGAACAAATGTAACAGTTACTGATACTTCAGTAACAGTTACTGTACTTCGGTACGTGATACAAATAAAATTCATTCATTAATTCATTTTCTACCGCTTATCCTCACTGGAGCCTATCCCAGCTGTTTTGGGGGCGAGAGGAGGGGTACATCCTGGACTGGTGGCCAGCCAATCACAGGGCACATATAGACAAACAACCATTCACACTCACATTCATACCTATGGACAATTTGGAGTCGCTAATTAACCTAGCATGTTTTTGGAATGTGGGAGCCAAACGGGAGAACATGCAAACTCAACACAGAGACAACCGAGCGTGGAATCGAACCTGGTTGTGTGGCCTGTGGGCTAACCACTCAACCACCATGCAGCCCATTTTTTCTTTAAAATGACTTTTTTTAATGGTTAGAACATAGAAACATGTTTTATATAGTATCCTTTTAAATATGGCTACTAACATGATTAGAGACCTCTATACATGAATAGCACCCACAAAGTAAACCATTATTCAAGACATACATAAATCTCTGGTGTGTGTGTGATTAAATGTGTGTGTGTGTGAAGGACAGGAAGTGACATCATTCAGAGTTGAGTCCTAGCTAGGCACAGGTTATGGCTGCAACAGTAGCCTGTGTTATTATTATGATTGGGATTATTATTATTATTATTATTCATTTGTTTATATGTGCCCTTTGATTGGCTGGTGACCAGTCCAGGATGTACCCCGCCTCTCGCCCGAAGACAGCTGGGATAGGCTCCAGCACCCCCGCGATCCTCGTGAGGAAAAAGCGGTAGAAAATGAATGAATGAATGAATTATTATTATTCCTGCTGTGATAATAATAATAATAATGCTATCAAACCTGCAATAAAAGTGTGTTGTTTATGTCACTGAACATTACCGACACCTAGTGACCAGTGTAGAATACTACATTCACAATTTGAATGCATCTTATTAATGCCTTGTATTTGTATTTTACTTCATTCAGCCATTTTATGCTTAATATAGGCCAAAAATATGTCAATTTTGTTTTATTTTAATTTTATTTAATTTTATGAAAATATGCATTTTGTTTAAACAAACACCCCTGGCACCCCTTTCCCTGTCCCTTACTCATCCAATCAGCGGTAAGAAAAAAGTCTTGCGGTGAGTCGGATATTTCAAACTCTTTACGAAAAGGCACATTTCGTCCACTTTGGTGTAAAAAAAAAAAAATCATCAAGCTAGCCAAAAGAAGCTGAAGCGGAGCCGTGGGTTGCTGACCCCTGGCATGGACATTTTGAATTCACACGTCTGAATTCCAGTGGCTTAAAAAAAAGGTTTTTTCACAAAGAGAATTCACATGCGTTGGCCCCCATCTTTTTCACCTCTTGTGTGCCCCAATTCCATATGTTCCTCATCGGGGCCGGAGGGAGGAAAAAAAATGTCCACATGGGAAGGGGAGGGTCCTATGCTGGGCCTGTTTGGGTTTAATGTCTGCTCCTGCCCTAATAGAGGATAAATAAACACTGCCCTGTTGCGGGGTGCGCGGCCCCTATAGACACACACACACACACACACACACACACACTACCTTCTACTTGAACGTCCAGTCAAAGCTAATACAGCAGAAAATGGTTTGCTCCCTGTCCTCCCTGTGTGCTGATGCTGTTATTACTGCAGCTTAATAAGGCCCAGATGCCTAATATTAGACATAATCTGTCAGAATAGTTTTGTTTATGTAATTTAATTTTTCCAGGCAGTTGTTTCCAATTAGCTTGTTTAAAAGTTTTAATTGAATTAAATGATAGAGATACACATGAAGAAAAATAGCAAAAATAAAAAAAGCTATCTGGACCAAAGCCAAAGTAGACATGTGGGAACAATGCTGTTTTTGGCTGTGTGTCCATGTGTGTGTGTCCATGTGTGTGAGTGTATACGCAAACGCCATGATACACACCTATCATTAACGCGCTCCCATTATTGGCGAGCCACTCAGAAGTGAGAGCGGCAGTGTCTCTGGTAATTATGACGTTATGAGGTGGCAATTACATTGAAATGTGTTTGACTGTCAAACGCCCACTACAGTGACATGACAGCCTGCAGAGATGAGCATAAAATGCTTGTAATAGAGAGCATGAAAGAAACAATGGAGAGGATTGCTTTGAGTTGAAATGGATTCAGACGTGATGTGAGATACTTGATCTCCCTTCTGATACGGAAAACATAAAGTTACAATTTTCTATGCAATCATTTTCCTTAGTAATTAGCGTAATTCCATTTTTTGCCACCGGGGGCAAGAGTGAGTGAATATAAATCCAACCATGCATCCTGCAGGTCATACTTTTGGCTGGACTGCATGTAATGGTAATGGTAATGGTAATGGTTTAATTTCATTTGAACATGCATCAGATTACAATTGAATGCATCTCATAATCAGTTCCCAGTTCCACATGTCCAAAAGGAGTAGGAAGAAGCAAAGCTTATTAAATACTACCCCTCCATCTGGTACTTTTACAATCAGTAACTGTAAAAAAAAAACAAAAAAAAAACGTAAACTGTATTATGGAACGCAGGAAGTGAACAAATACATTTGTTCACTTCCTGCTTTCCATAATACAGTTTAAGTTTTTTTGTTGTTTTTTTAACAGTTACTGATTGTAAAAGTGAAAAAGTGTAAAAGTAAAGCAGGAAGTGAACAAATGTATTTGTTCACTTCCTGCGTTCCATAATACAGTTTAAGGTTTTTTTTTTTTTTTTTAATAATGCACCTTATGACCATCCAGTGACATTATGTGTACCATAGTAAGTGTCAATATAGTGATATATATAGCACATCATGACTGGTTCAAGACTCTTCATCCTTGTATTTAGCAAACATCAACTGCTTGTATTGTTTCTTGAATTGGCTCATCGTTGTGCATTGTTTGATTTCCTTACTCAATCCATTCCATAGTTTGATTCCACATACTGAAAAGCTATGGCTAGCATAACGTAGTCCTAGCATAGAAGTGTTTCAAATTTAGTTCTTCCCTGAGATCATATTTCTCCTCTCTTGTAGAGAAGTATTGGATGACATTTTTAGCTAATTGGTTATTTTTAGCCTTATGCATTATTTTAGCTGTTTGAAAATTAACTAAACAAGTTTAAGTAGTTGTGATTTTAGAAATAAGGAGTTAGTATGTTCTTGTAGGCGGCATTATGAATTATCCTTACTGACCTTTTTTGCAGATATGGTAGAACCAGAGAGCTGTTAGCAAACAGCATGATTTTAGTTTTATTTAAGTTCAAGGACAATCTATTATATTATCATCAAACCATCTTTTTAGTGTGACCACTTCTTCTCTGACCTTTCTAATGATTCCGTCTGTACTCCCTCCAGAACAGTACTCACTCATATAGGCGAGTACTGTATCACCCAAGTTTTTCTTGAGGACGTGTTGGTGAATATACATACGCATCGCTGTTTACTTGGCACCTACCCACTGAAAGTATGAAAGGGTTGCCAGTTTTTCCCTTCCACGGCTTTGTGTGTGGGGTGCGTAGATGGTGCTATGGTGTGGGATGGATTGGGGTGCGGAGGCAACATGTCAAATGCCTCAAAGAAGGAAGGAATAGGCCGGTGCATGTCAGAGAGCATTCCAGAGAAGAAGAAGAAAAAAAAAAAAAAAAAGACAAGGATCCCTTCAGCAAGCAGGGAAGTGCTGCATGACTGGCGTTTCATAAACACACACACACATGCACACACACATGCACACACACACACGAGCATAGACTCTCCCGGCTAGAAATTGCGCCCCGATGTTTTTTCTCTCACTGGTAACTTTAGTATGGATGATTTAACGCTTAACTGCAATCAGTGTTAAAGCGTTCCACAAGGCTCACTCAGATGTAGGTGTGGTGTGTGTGTGTGTGTGTGTGTCCATGTGTGTGTGTGTGTGTGTGTGTGCCCCAGCCATAACAGACTCCTAGGCTGTTTAGAGAGGCTGGCTACAATGCAGAGGACAGATGTGGAAAACCCCTGGCTCTCCAGACAAGGGCCTCCTTCATCCCGGTCCTTCGCTAAGTCGTCGGGATGGGGAGATGGAGTTACTGAACTAACTTCCTGGATTACATCAAACACCCTTCGCATGCAGTTTGTCGGAACGTGGCAGCGCCTATCACGCCCGGCCTCTCTCACTTTCTATCTGCAGGGAGTCGATCACTCCATCTTTGTATCCAGACATGAGCACAAACACCGTTACGTCCGGTTCTGTCTGCTCCGCTAAAGAACAGATTTTATTCCAGTAATCAACATTTACGTATACGTTATCTTTAACAGGAACATGTCAAGAAACTTCCACCCTCGGCCCGTGCATGCGTGGGTTTTCTCCGGGTACTCCGGTTTCCTCCCACATTCCAAAAACATGCTAGGTTAATTAGCCACTCCAAATTAATACGTTTGAAGGTATCAAGAGGAAATGTGGGCTGCACGGTGGTTGAGTGGATGAGCAGGCCTCACAGCTAGGAGACCCCTGTTCGATTCCACCCATATCTGTGTAGAGTTTGCATGTTCTCCCCGTGTGGGCTTTCTCCGGGTACTCCGTTTTTTTTCCCCCACATTCCAAAAACATGCTAGGTTAATTAGCGACTCCAAATTGTCCATAGGTATGAAAGTGAGTGTGAATGGTTGTTTGTCTATATGTGCCCTGTGATTGGCTGGCGACCAGTCCAGAAGACAGCTGGGATAGGCTCCAATTGCTAGGTTATTGCTCGGTTAATTGGCGACTCCAAATTGTCCATAGGTATGAAAGTGAGTGTGAATGGTTGTTTGTCTATATGTGCTCTGTGATTGGCTGGGATAGGCTCCAGCGGTAGAAAATGAATGAATGAATGAATGTCAAGAAACTTTTAAAAAACGGACACCAACGGCGCCACTAGGGAAGCTTTTTTGATGGTTTGGAGAGGCGAATTGGGGTGTTTGGCAAGGGATGCTGTGGTTGAGAGAGCCCAAGCATTAAGCAGCAGGTGTTTGTGCTGTGTAGCAGCCATGGCCGAGGCAGCCAGCTGCAGAGGGCAGTCAGTAGCCACTGAGCCACGGAGCAAGTTGGGGAAAGGGATTGGCTCTTATCTGCCCAGCCGCCTGCAGCTGTATTTACCGCCTTTGTTTGTTGTTCCCTAAGCAGTTGAAGATATGTGTGTGTGTGTGTGTGTGTGTGTTTGCCGTCCCCGTGCACCCTGAGGAAGACTGGGAATTTTCTGTGTCAGTGCGTCAGAGGATTTTGGTCAGAGTTTTGTTGATCCTGTCTTTGTTGATCCTGTGTTGTTGTAGAGGAGGGGGGGGGGTGAGAAGATTGAAGCATTAACCATGGCGGCCAGGATTTAACCCTCTCCTGTCCAATCGTCTCTGCCTCCACAGAGTCCTCTGACCTATCCCAAGTTTTGACCAAGTCCTGAAAACAAATTGTGTGAAAAAGCTCTAGGTTTTTGTGTCATGCTCTCTGAAGTGAGGCAACTTCCAATTATTGCGCCCCCCTCCCCAGTTCACTCAGGCACTCCCAAGGTGTGTGATGTCCGATGTTTGTAGTTCTTTACTTGTATGGCCAGTTGAGACTTATCAAGTGGTGTGGGCAAATGTCGATATGTTACTTATATGTTACAAACTGCTTACCAGATGTTCACTTGAGTCTTTGAAGAACTAAATTTGAAACACTTCTATGCTAGGACTACGTTAAAAAAACCCCATAGCATTTCAGTATGTGGAATCAAACTATGGAATGGATTGAGTAAGGAAATCAAACAATGCACAACGATGAGCCAATTCAAGAAACAATACAAGCAGTTGATGTTTGCTAAATACAAGGATGAAGAGTCTTGAACCAGTCATGATGTGCTATATATATCACTATATTGACACTTACTATGGTACCCATTATGGCATTGGATGCTCATATCACCTCCTACTACGGTACGAGGTACATTATTTAAAAAAAAACCTTAAACTGTATTATGGAAAGCAGGAAGTGAACAAATGTAACAGTTACTGATTGTAAAAGTACCAAATGGAGGGGTAGGATTTAATAAGCTTTGCTTCTTCCTACTCCTTTTGGACATGTGGAACTGTGAACTGATTTATGTGATGCATTCAATTGTAATCTGATGCATGTTCAAATGAAATAAAACCATTACCATTACCATTACCATTACCATTACCATTACCATTACCATTACCATTACCATTACCATTGTATCTTTATGCCAGATTCAGACCAAAAGTCCAAGTAATTTAACTGTACTCGACTAAAAATAGCAGCACTAACTTACGCCCTGCCTGTATAAAATAAGTCGTAACTCGAGTGGTCATTTTAACTACAGCAAAGCATGCTGGGAAATGTGTAATCTACTCATTCTATAGCTGCAAACTCTTCTAGGTTACACATGTCAAGGATTGTCATGTTTATGTGATACTGGGGCTGCACGGTGGGGGAGTGGTTTGTATGTTTGCCACACAGTCAGGAGATCAGGAAGACCTGGGTTCGATTCCTTGCTTGGGTATCTCTGTGTGGAGTTTGCATGTTCTCCCCGTGCATGCGTGGGTTTTCTCCGGGTACTCCAGTTTCCTCCAGCATTTCCATAGCAACGACTATGTTTTCAAGTTATAGGGTTATAGGACATGTCCTGTCGGTTTAGACGCACCCAGGGATAACAAGTGTCCCATATAAAGAGGAAAACGGAGGGAAGGAAGGGAAGGCGGACTAAGAGCCTTAGCTCTTCACTGTGACGCCGAAGTTCCAAACCAGCAGAGGAAGAAACACAACTCTGAATGTTAATAACTAATACTAAAAGTGTGTGTATGAGGTTTAGAGAGGTTTAGAAAAATATTTAGGACCTAAATAAAAAATAACGCTCAAATGTGTTTTTCCTAATTTTTCAATGAATTTTTTTTTACCACCGTAGAGTGTATAATTTTTGTGTCTGTGACAAAAATGTCCATTAATTAAATACAAAAATCATTATATCGTTATATTGTTGATCTATCTGCTATTTGATTGACACTTTTAATGTCCAAGAGATTAAAGATTAAACTCATATTGGTACCTGTTCCTATTTCGGCGGAACGGTGGTCGTGTAGTTAGCGCGCAGACCTCACAGCTAGGAGACCAGGGTTCAATTCCACCCTCGGAGTTTGCATGTTTGGGTTTTCTCCGGGTACTCAGGTTTCCTCCCACATTCCAAAAACATGCTAGATTAATCGGCAACTCCAAATTGTCCATAGGTATGAATGTGAGTGTGAATGGTTGTTTGTCTATATGTGCCCTGTGATTGGCTGGCCACCAGTCCAGGGTGTACCCCGCCTCTCGCACCAAAGACACCTGGGATAGGTTCCAGCACCCCCCGCGACCCTCGTGAGGAAAAGCGGTAGAAAATGATTGAATGAATGAAAGGTTCCTATTTAGTGTTAAGTTGCTGTGTGATGACTTTAATGTTATTTTGACACAGTTATAAAGACTGTTACGTTGACTAATTCCCAACTGGTTCATAAGCTTGTCGTGAGTTTTTTTTCATCGCTTATGATGGATTCCTGTCAAATATGGAGCTGCAACACCAATGAACTGTAATTGTACTGTAACTGAAAGAAACTGTGGTTGTGGTGAGCGTCAGCGAATGTCACATTTACAGAAAGTATTCCACTATGACGAAGACCAAGACTTACTGCACAATGACATTACTCCTGAGGTCTATTAAAGTTGAGCCAGCAATTCAGTCTTAAAAGATTGTGGTCAAATTATGCATAGAGGAAGTCTGTTATATCCATATACAGTATAGACATACACTCAGTATTTGTCTCAACCGTACCAGCATGTATTTTGATGTATTTAACTTGAGCATCCGCCATAAGGGTTATTTGTCTCTGAGGCAAGTGTAATTGGTATTTTCTGTAATCGTAAAAGGTCCGCAGTACACAATATCCGAGTCTTATTTGACTGGTTTATTAATCAGCCCACCATTCACGGCAGCCACCTCACAAAGTTGAAGGTCTACTTGCGCAATATGAAATAATTGCAGGTCTGGATTTGATTCTTTTGAATTAAACACAGCAAGGATTTGTTAATACGAACACATGTCATTTGTTTTAGTGCAGTGACACATTGTCGTGAGTAGTCCAGTCCGGTACTATGCGATGTGATGTGATGCTTCGTCTTCACATTAAACGCCTATGAGCATTAACGCAGAGTTGTTTTATTTCAAATTCTTGCGAATGTAGAGCGGGCAAGTACAGTAAATGACATTCACCCTGTAAAATGAATGTGTACCATCGAGCAGCTGCGGCCTTCCTCAATCGCCTTCAGTCTTTTTGTGACATTACTCTTATCAACTGCGATGAGGCGTGCTATTAATTCATACATCGCCTCACCACACTTGTGCTGCAAAGAGACTGAATAGAAAAGATAATATGAAGACTCAATTTGGCATAGATATAAGGATATTAAAAAAAAGAAAGAAAACAAAACAAAAGACCAGGAAGTAAAAACCGAGATAGCGTTCGCCAGCCGCATATTAAAACACAGTGAAACGTGAAGGAGCTGGTGTCAGTGCCCGGATCCGACACAATTCCGAGGTGTGTGCGCATTTGTGTGCATGCCACTCAGTGTGTATATGTGCACTGTGCAGAACGGCAATCACACAAACAAATTAATTAGTCTCCCACAGAAAGGGGGGCTTGATGAATTGAGCTGCTCTTTCACCACCTCCCCCTCCCCTCTGTCGTTCCCCATCTCATCGTTTATCCCTTTTTTTCATGCATTGGCCTTTCCATGCAATAAACATCTCATTACAGTCCCAGTCTTTTAAGTGCTTAGATTTTTTTGTTTGACAGCTTTCTGTTTTGTTGTGTTGTGTTGTTAAGTCTATAAGCAGGCCTTTATGGTTCCACTATTTCATATTGTATATTTATAAATACAAATGTTGAATAAAGCAACCTGAAACACAGAACTGTACAGTGTACAAAGTCAAATGTCTTATTCTTGGAGCTGGAACTCAAATGTATTCAATGTATCTACCATATATTACTTATTGTGTGGAAATATGGGGTAATAACTATAAAAACAATCTTCACTCGCTAAATGTACTGCAAAAAAGGTCAGTCAGGATAATTCATAATGCCGCCTACAGAGAACATACTAACTCCTTATTTCTAAAATCACAAATACTTAAACTTGCTGATATAGTTCATCTTCAAACAGGTAAAATAATGCATAAGGCTAAAAATAACCAATTACCTAAAAATGTCATCCAATACTTCGACAGTTACTATGGTACCCATTATGTCATTGTATGGTCATATCACCTCGTACTTCGGTACGTGACAAAAAAACAAACAAAAAACCTTAAACTATATTAGGAAAGCAGGAAGTGAACAAATGTAACAGTTACTGATTGTAAAAGTACCAGATGGAGGGGTAGGATTTAATAAGCTTTGCTTCTTCCTACTCCTTTTGGACATGTGGAACTGGGGTAATAACTATAAAAGCAATCTTCACTCGCTAAATGTACTGCAAAAAAGGTCAGTAAGGATAATTCATAATGCCGCCTACAGAGAACATACTAACTCCTTATTTCTAAAATCACAAATACTTCAACTTGCTGATATAGTTCATCTTCAAACAGCTAAAATAATAAATAAGGCTAAAAATTACCAATTACCTAAAAATGTCATCCAATACTTCGACAGTTACTATGGTACCCATTATGTCATTGTATGGTCATATCACCTCGTACTTCGGTACGTGACAAAAAAAAAACTTAAACTATATTAGGAAAGCAGGAAGTGAACAAATGTAAGAGTTAGTGATTGTAAAAGTACCAGATGGAGGGGTAGGATTTAATAAGATTTGTTTCTTCCTACTCCTTTTGGACATGTGGAACTGGGAACTGATTATGGGATGCACTCAATTGGAATCTGATGCATGTTCAAATGAAATAAAACCATTAGCAGATTCACAATACAAACAATACAAAGTTTTACTTTTTATTGCCATTATTGTCTATTATCTTCAGTCATCGACTAAGGTTTTGATTATCATACTTTGTCCTACAGTCAAGAAAAATACAAAAGTTGAACATTTTCTTCATCCACAAATGTCTTAGCTCTCTCAAATATTGTTTAAAAAAAAATCGGCGTTAGTGAACGCTTCTCTTTTGCCTCCCAGGTGTGGCGTATCATGCTGATGACACACCATGATTATTGCACAGGTGCGCCTTTGGTTAACCACAATAAATGCCACACCAAAATGGGCAGTTTTACTGTGGGGGATGTGTCACGATCTGGTGTGACCACCATTTGCCTCATATATCATATTGTGGGGGTGAAATGGGGTGTTTTCAGGATTTTTTTTTTTTTGAGATGAACAAGGTATCAGTCTATCGATTGCAACATTATTATGCTACAACGTGACGTGATGTTCATGCGTGGATGAATGACACAACCATGGACTTCCGGATCTTTTCAAGGTAATTCGAGGCAATCAAAATGCCATTAATTAAAATGCACCCGTTTGTTGTCTGTGGGCTACTCAATTCACAACAAAGACATCAGCAAGCTGTTCAACCGTGCAGATGAGCTTCTCTGAGACTGGAATTCTTTGGTTTTTGCAAGCTGATTTTTTTTGGCTGATTTTTGAGTTGCTCGTGTCAGACAATCTTGGAGGTGAAGAAGCTAGATGTGGAGATCCTGGGATGGGGAGGTTACACATGGTCTGTGGCTTAGACGTTCTGAGAAACGTCTTTGGAGAATGTTGAAAGGCAACATCTCTGGTGGAGAGTCAGCATGACTGGTGCACACTCCCTCAACGTGTGCATCGTCTTTTGTTGTGGTCAACCTTCGGCACACTTGATGGGTTAGTTATCAGGAATTATCAGTAGCAGCTGAGACAGATGTAACATGGTAATGGTAATGGTTTTATTTCATTTGAACATACATCAGATTACAATTGAATGCATCCCATAATCAGTTCCCAGTTCCACATGTCCAAGAGGAGTAGGAAGAAGCAAAGCTTATTAAATCCTACCCCTCCATCTGGTACTTTTACAATCAGTGACTGTTACATTTGACCACTTCCTGCTTTCTAATATAATTAAAAAAAAAATTTAGGTTGTTTTTTTTTTAGATTTGTCCTGTACCGAAGTAGGAGGTGATATGAGCATCCAATGCCATAATGGGTACCATAGTAAGTGTCAATATAGTGATATATATAGCACATCATGACTGGTTCAAGACTCTTCATCCTTGTATTTAGCAAACATCAACTGCTTGTATTGTTTCTTGAATTGGCTCATCGTTGTGCATTGTTTGATTTCCTTACTCAATCCATTCCATAGTTTGATTCCACATACTGAAATGCTATGGCTTTGTCATGTACTTCAATATAACCAATATGTCCAAGTTAAACCATTTACCATTCAGTTCGATAGCAGAGGTGTCATGTGTTGTTTCATAAATACGTTCCAAAACGGTCATGAGACAATGACAACATGGCAGGTGACAGCATCGGATCTTTTTTTTTTTTTTTTTTTTTGTCATTCATTTGTGCTGTTTCGCACCTCCTGAATGCGGCTGCCATTGAATTTAAAGGCCTTGCCGCAGCTTGAAACCTGATTATTCACTATGATTCATATGCTAACGTGAGAGAGTGGTTGAATGGCCGTTGAGTGGTATTATTTTAGGAGGCTGAATGTTTCTTTGTGGCAAACCTCTCATTTTCTCAGCATGCTCACACATCTCTGAGTGACATGCACATGAAAAGGTCCTTTATACCTGACCTATTACAACCTTAGATGACACTACTCAGAGTATGGCCGCTCTGCTTGTGTCAAGGCTTATTTTTAAGTCTGCGTGTGTGCATACGGAGAGCTATCTCAACTAGTGATGTTATTCAAAGAACTTGATTTTTGTTTTTGATGACCTAAGCAATGATGGGCAGTCTTACTCGATCTTTCTATGTTAAACATGATTGCACAAAATACATGTACTTTTTTCATTCATTTTCTGGGGTCGCGGGGTTGCTGGAGCCTATCCCAGCTGTCTTTGGGCGAGATGCAGGGTACACTCGCCCGACCGGTCGCCAGCCAATTTACCACTGTGTATGGTGCGCTTTGCCTGTGCCCAGAATAGACCAGGTCGGAGCTGGGAAGCGCCAAAGGTGCGCTGTTTTGTGATGACATTGTCACTGAGCCTATCCCAGCTGTCTTGGGGCGAGAGGCGGGTCTACCCTGGACTGGTGGCCAGCCAATCACAGGGCACATATAGACAAACAACCATTCACACTCACATTCATACCTATGGACAATTTGGAGTCGCCAATTAACCTAGCAATTAACCTAGCAATTGGAGCCTATCCCAGCTGTCTTCTGGACTGGTCGCCATCCAATCCCAGGACACATATAGACAAACAACCATTCACACTCACATTCATACCTATGTACAATTTGGAGTCGCTAATTAACCTAGCATGTTTTTGGAATGTGGGGAAAAACTGGAGTACCCGGAGAAAACCCACATGGGGAGAACATGCAAACTCCACACAGAGATGGGTGGAATCGAACAGGGGTCTCCTAGCTGTGAGGCCTGTGTGCTAACCACTCAACCACCGTGTAGCCACATTTACTCTCGATACCTTCCAAAGTAAAACGTATTAGGATGAATACGCTATTAACTAGTTTAATTCGTGTATTGAATTCTATTGAAGCAAAATGGAATGGTCCAACATGCCATTGGTGATCAATATGTATCAGGTGTGAGCATATATAAAAATACATTTTCATTGATTAATCAATGCCGGTATTGGTTGACTTGCCTGACTTGACGTTGGGATATGATGTTTGTATTTTTTGCCTATAATCAGCTAGCATAGGTTCCAGCCATGACACTGAACAGTGTGAGCAATGGATAAATGGGCGATTAATCCGTAGTTCAATTCCCTAATTAATCAACTAAGGACATTTATAGTAGTTGAATGCCCTCCCATACTAGTCTGTCAACAGATTTATTCTCAGAGGGCATAAATAGCCAGGAGTTGAACTGTTCCACAGCCAAACAGCAACACTTTCATTGAGCCGGAAACGAAGCAGGTCACTGTGTGTGTGCGG
This sequence comes from Doryrhamphus excisus, assembly GCF_037039965.1. Lineage (NCBI taxonomy): Eukaryota > Metazoa > Chordata > Actinopteri > Syngnathiformes > Syngnathidae > Doryrhamphus > Doryrhamphus excisus. The sequence goes on from NC_136374.1 coordinate 16,317,519, forward strand.
TTACCCAATACAGGGTGCCTGTAGTCTGAAAGTGCCACTTAAATGCGTGGAGTCATTTAGCCAAATTAATATGAAAGCATGCCGCCACCCTGTTTGCCCTCATTTATGAGTGAGATTTATAGTTGCCCTCAGATACACCCCTCAACCGTGCGAATTAAAAGAAATGTTGGCTTGTGTGCTCACTGGACCGTTTAAGAACCCCTCAATGAAAAGTCCTGGAAGAAATGTCCTGAAGTTGAACCTTAGTAAATGACATAGTGTTGAAATCGGGTCCGATTTCCCAAAAGTTGTCACAATTTCCCGTATTGGAATACTTTCAGTAAGAAATCCGTATTCATCCATCGGACCATTCTCAGGTCTTCCGATAGTCCAACCGTAGTTTCACAGACAGTCTCTCCAATGAGTCCTGGGTCCTGGGAGGCATTGTGACCAAATGTCTGAACCACCTCCTCTGCCTCCCCTTATTGTGAAGGAGAAGCAGTCCTACTCCATGATCCTCCTGGTTGATCAAGCTTCTCCCAGATCCTATAGAGGAAAATCACTTTGGCTGCTTGTACCCATGATCTTGTACTTCCTGTCACTACAATAATTGAGTGTAGGAACATAGAACCACTGGTAAATTGAAAGCTTTGCCTTTCAGCTTTGGTCCCTAGGTTCCGCAGTCTGTGTCACTGTAGACACCGATCCAGCAAGACCTTAAGATCCCCATCCAATGAAGCCAGCAGAACCAAATACTAGGTATCCAATAGGTATCCCCTTAACTCTATGGCTCCACCTAAAAAATCTGTCCGTAAATCACGAACAGGGTTGGTGACTTAGTCCAACCTTCACTGGTAATGAGTCTGACTGAGTCCGACTGACTCAGGTTATACCAGATGCAAACCACGCCAATCAGGTGGTCCAATACCCCATATTCCCAGAGTACTCTCCGCAGAATTCCCCCCATGGACACAGTCGGGACACATGTAGACTGCCATTCACCTTCAGGGACAAGAGTAGGGTGGTATACTAGGGTATATTAGTAGACCAGTATGACGTTGGTCTACAGTACTACCAACTGGACAAAAATCTTACTGAATCACAGTTGAAAGACCTGAGTTCAATTCCACCCTCGGCCCTATACGTATGTGTGGAGTTTGGCTTGATACCAGTGTTTCCAGGAGGAGTGGGAATGTTGGTCCAAATAGTGACGATGGCTTCACGGAGGGCATCCACTATCTGGAACTGATGTCCAGTATCTGGAACTGATGTTCACTATCTGGAACTGATGTTCACTCTCTGGAACTGATGTCCACTATCTGGAACTGATGTCCAGTTTTGGACATTTTTGAACATTTTCCTTTGCCATCCATCCAAAATTGGATTTAGATTAGGGGAACACAGCGGGTGGTCCACAAAGGTGACCTTATTTCTCTAGAAGAATTCCTTTACCAGGCGCTAGTGTTGTCCTGTTGAAAAACCGAGTCATTACCACACTGACGAGAGTCATGAAGGATGCCCCTCCCAACATCGACTCATAACCATTTGTCGTTTGACTCCCCTGCACAACCTGAAGTACTATTGGTTGGTCCATTGAAGGAAAAAGCACTCCGTATTGTGATGGCGCCCCCCTCCATTGTACCGTGTGGAAACAGTGTAAAGGTGTATCGTGAAGGTTCCACCTTACAATGACCCATGTTTGATGCCAAGAAAAATATATTATAAAAAAAATATATATCTTTGATCTGACATTTCCATTATGAAATTTCGTTTCACGCAACAAGTGCTAAAGAGTTTTGACACATATTATGATTTGTTGGTTGGCGCCTGTGATCATGATTATTACTTTTTCCTGACTGATGATGAAGATGAAGAGGTGTGTCCTCTCTCGGGCCCGCCGTCCCTCCCTCTTGCCACTCATGCGTCCGTGTGATGTGTATAAGCCAATCGCATAATAAAGAATGCAGCCATACATATTCATGATAGATATCTAGTAATTAGTAAACCCCCCATGCACACACACACACACACACACACACACACACACACACACACACACATATGCAGGCTTCATGCATATGTATGCCCTTGGCAAACAAAGGCAGTGGCAGCGTGGGGCATTCGCTATTAACACACGTCCACGTGTGATGGCACAGATAGCAGGCCTGCCACTCTCACACACACACACACAACCACAAACATTTATGCGCCTGTACGCAAAGATACACACACACACACATACACACTGTCTGAGCAGTGGCAAGGTTGAGAGGGGAGGGGTTTTTCCCGAGCTCATCAATAGAGAACCTATAATTTCCTCCGGGGGCTGAAAAACGGCATTAAACAGAGAAAGATCAGCGACGACTACCAAGTACTCTCTGCTACACAAACACGCATTGACAGCCCTGCATCACTATTGCATCACAGTTAACAAAAAGATCTTGAGGCATATTTAAGAATCCAAACCCTGACGGGATGCTGCCTCCAAAGCTCCCATCTCTCGGCAAACACTCGTCCACAATCATGCACTCCTTCAACGTGTATCCCGCTCCGTACCAAAACACAAGAACGCCCCGGGAGAGTTGGAACAATCAATGCAAAATGGTTGCATCATGTGAAGGGCGCGTTTTACTTTGAACCTAAAGGTTTGGTGGGTTTAGCTTTTGTGGAACATGGGTTTTACGGCATCTGACTTTCTGAGCCTTTTCCCCCGAGAAGTTGCATTCCCGTTTTTTTTTTTTTTTTTTTTGCTGAATTAGATTGCACACAAAAGGCGGAGAAGACAGGCAAGGAATGAGTGATAAGCGACAAGGAGACAAACTAAGACAGGGAAAGCGAACTTTCACACATATAAATATTCTGACTCACTCTCGGTTCCTGTTTGACCTTGTTATATTTCAGAAAATGAATCTAATACAATAAATGTCAACTCTCACAGACTGCACAAAAAATCGTTTTAGCTAGAAAAAATTACTTCTCGGAATTTTTTTTAAATATATATATATATACATATATTTTTTTATTATTTTGTATATTTTATATATATATATGTATATATATATATATATATATATATATAAAAATATATAAATTATAAAAAATAATTTATATATATATTATTTTGTATATTTTATTTATATATTTTTTTATTATTTTGTATATTTTATTTATATATATATATTAATTATTTTTTATATTTTATTTATATATTTTTTTTTCGAGAAGTAATTTTTTCTAGCTAAAATGATTTTTTGTGCAGTCTGTGAGTTGCAAAAAAATATATATATATATATATTTTTAAAGAGTGATAACTGAACCCTTTAATAAAATAATAACTATTATATCGTTATACATTATAACACCTTACAATTTTAGTTAGGCGGGCAAATTTAAAAGCTAGCGCAACAGAAAACCTAGTCAAGGAATATCATACAACGACTAAAGAAGGTGATTTATGGTTACCATAGCAACCACATCGACGATATTCCGCTTTCAGATAATAATGATAATAATAACAATAAACCGCTTTTACGACTTAACCGCTTAACGCTCAGCAGCTTGGCTAGCCTGGATGCCGCCTAGCTAGCGATCAGATGTCCGACATTCATCACAATTAGTTGCTGGCCATCAAGTTTTTTTTTTTTTTTTTTTTTTCTGGGAAATATAAATTGGTACCAGTATGACGAGTATGTCGAAACGCTACAGTGACATGTTTTGCCTTTCCTAATTTTTCTGTATTTTTAGTATCTTTTGTGTTACTTTTGTGTCTTTTTAGCGTTCTGCGCTGCTGGTTCTTCTCTTCTGTGTTCCTCAGTGGATGAGCACAGCTGCAACCCATCATCACCTGCACTTGTTCACCTCAGCTGCTTCAGGAAGGCGTGGGATTATTCGTCTGTTTGGATGCTTCAGACCACGCTTCATGTCTTCTTGTCTCAGTAGACTTTGCGTCGGTTTGCACTTTGCACGCTTTGGTTATTTACCGGCCTTCTTTTCTGCTCGTTCACTTTTTGGACTTTGCCTTTTACCGCTTCTTCTATGGTGCGTTCGGACTCATTCATTCATTCATTTTCTACTGCTTATCCTCGCAAGGGTCACGGGGGCGCTGGAAACTATCCCAGCTGTCTTCTGGACTGGTGGCCAGCCAACCACAGGGCACATATAGACAAACAACCATTCACACTCACATTCATACCTATGGACAATTTGGAGTCGCTAATTAACCGAGCAAGTTTTTGGAATGTGGGAGGAAACCGGAGTACCCGGAGTAATCCCAGGGTATGAATATGAGTGTGAATGGTTGTTTGTCTATATGTGCCCTGTGATTGGCTGGCCACCAGTCCAGGGTGTACCCCGAATGAACGAATGAGGTACGCAAAAATGAAAAGTTTGGGAAGTCTGGAAGGTACATTGAGTTGGTAAACTCCAATGCACAAACTAAGTCTGTTTGTTAAGTAATAAGTTTTATCCTGGTGAAGAAATAAAAAATCACGGAAGCTAATGTTGCCAAATGGGTAAACAGAGTTGATGAAAAAGAGATCACAACAATCGATGATGCCCTCTCCTTCTCCTTCTCCACTCTTTGACATCTACCCATCATCACTGACAATAATACAGCCTATAAAACTGACCTTTAGTAATGCCTTAATAACAAAACCGAGGTACCAATGTATTTTATTTTAGCACTTGCAAGTTATTTTTAAGTTTGAAATTCCTTTCCCAAATTGTCAAACTCTAATGACGTGTGTTTCCTCTCTTACCCTCGGCAGTTTTTGTACATTTTTTTTTCTTTACACACAATGCACTAACGGCCCCAATTTAAACTTACACTCATGCGATCTGACATGTATACAAAATACTAGGCATTAAGTATTTTTCTGGCTCGTATTGTTTTTCCACATGGACAAACTCAATTACAAGCGCCATGGAAATCTTTCCTTGAGGGGGGGGACGTCAATGACGACGTCAATAATGTACATAGAAGCTAACAGTAGGTGGGGGAAAAGGAGTGATTTCATAGCACGCCAGTGTTCGGCATCTGTTTTTCGGAAGCAAGCGAATGAGTGACACCTGTTTTATTATCCGTCTTCTCTCAAACATACTTTTTGTCTCTTTTTATTCCCTCCGCACTCGGCCTGTGTTCACTTTTTGCTCCTTTTTACACTCGCCACAACCCCTGGAATCACACAATCGGAAGACTGTGAAAGCTGCTATCTCACTCCCTGCATCCCTCCCCCAACCTCGTACCCCCCGCCTCCCCCTGACTCCCCCCCCCAGCTGGGCTATACCTCTGACAATAGTCTGGCGATCCGAGCAGAGCGAGAGAAATAAAGGAGCACCACGGCGTTTTAAAGAAGCGAGAATGTCAACTGTCAGTCTGGTTGATGTCGGAATCAGTACAAGCCATCAAACTTGGATCCTGAGAGAAATGGAAAAAAGAAAAGGACTGTGCAGTTTGTAATGAGAGGTAGGGGGAAAAAAAACACACATTAAAGGGACAGAAGCTGGTCATCCCTCATTTTAGTGTAAAGCTTCTCTCAGCATCTTCCAATCCAATCCACTTTATTTATATAGCACATTTTATAAACAGAGTTTCCAAAGTGCTGGGAAACTCAAAAAACAAGAAACAAAGCAATAAAAGTATTAAAAAAATAAAACCAATTACAATAAAAACGAAGAACTAAAAGACACAGGACCATACGACTCACTCCGAGTTAAAAACCACAGAATAAAAGTGGGTTTTAAGACCAGACTTAAAGCTTTCGATGTTGGGGGCCTTTTTTTACTTAGGAGGGTTTGGGGCCAACCACAGAAAAGGCTCGGTCTCCCCTGGTCTTAAGTCTCGTCTTACGCACCACAAGTTGAAGCTGGCCCTCGGACCTCAGTGACCACGCTGGATCGTAAATTTGGATGAGGTCCGAGATGAAACAATAAAATCTTAAAATCAACCCTAAAACGAACAGTCAACCAATGCAGGAAGGCCAGAAATGGGCTGATGTGCTCCCCCTTTTTGGTTCCTGTTAAAAGCCGTGCCGCAGAGTTCTGGACTAACTGTAAGCGGGAGAGAGACTTTTGGCTAATTACAGTAGTCCAGACGTGATGAATCTTTTAGTACGATCTGCGAGTAGCCGGTTTGTGGCGTTCGAATGCTTCTGACTCGTCTTGCATGGGAACGAAACTGACATGAGATCAAGAGAGAGAGCGGCGATCAGGGCCGTCCCTGTTTGTGAGTTTTAACACAGACATCACAAGTTTCCAGAAAAAGAGAGAGAGCACCGGGGAGCAGCAGGGCATTGAGCTGGAGAGAAAGCGACGTAGCAGAGGAAGAGGAGGGGAAGAGAGGCGGCCCCGTTTGAAGAGCGCTGTTGAAATAAATCAGTATGTTTACGTTCTGGAGGAACAAAGTGTTCCGTTGGCAGAAAAAGCACTCGACTGTCCGTTTCCCCTTGTACTGTTTTTTACCTGAGGCTTTTGTGTTTGTGTGGATCGTGTCAAGGTCAGTTGTTTTTGCCAAGAAAGTATTTTTGCCAAGGAGCTCAATAAAACTAAAAAACTAAAGAACTGTCGCACACAACAGAAGTGATCACTGATTTGTGGAAGTTTGATATCTTTCAATATGTGCATTGTTCTTACATTATAAGGCGTGACAAGTGCAGGAAGTGCAGCAGTAATGCTGGGAGTCCACTGGGCCGGCGCCAGTTGGTGCCAGTTCATGCCAAAGCAATTTGCTGTGAGGCCTAGTGGCACCAAAAAGGTGCCTTGTGGTTCAAACTGCCTCCCAACTGGCTCGTGGTGGCTCGTAATGGCGGCAAAAATTGAGTTTGGCGACAAGAAAATGTCAAAAAGTTACAAATTTTCGCTACGTCACTTGCATCAAGCAATCAGTGCAAAGTGTCCACCAAGTGGAACCAAATGTCATGAACAATCCGCCGATTGGAATCCACCGGAATGTAATGGCGCGAGCCAAGTTGAGCCAGTGATGCTAGGAGTCCACTGGGCTGGCGCCAGTTGGTGCCAGTTCATGCCAAAGCAATTTGCTGTGAGGCCTAGTGGCGCCAAAAAGGTGCCTAGTGGTTCAAACTGCCTCCCAACTGGCTCGTGGTGGCTCGTAATGGCGGCAAAAATTGAGTTTGGCGACAAGAAAATTTAAAAAATTTACAAATTTTCGTTGCGCCACTTGCATCAAGCAATCAGCGCAAAGTGTCCACCAAGTGGAACCAAATGTCATGAACAATCCGCCGATTGGAATCCACCGGAATGTAATGGCGTGAGCCAAGTTGCGCCAATGATGATAGGACTCCACTGGGCCGGTGCTAGTTGGTGCCAGTTTATGCTAATGCAATTTACTGTGGGGCCTAGTGGCACCAATAAGGTGCCTAGTGGTTCAACTTGCCTCCCAACTGGCTCGTGGTGGCCTGTAATGGCGGCAAAAATTGAGTTTGGCGGCAAGAAAATTAAGTTAATAATTTTTGTTGCATTGGTTCGTTGAACCAAATGTCGCAAACAATTCGCTGATTGGAATCCACTGGAATGTAATGGCATGAGCCAAGTTGCGCCAATGATGCTAGGAGTCCACTGGGCCGATGCCAGTTGGTGCCAGTTCATGCCAATGAAATTTGCTGTGGTGCCAATAAGGTGCCTAGTGGCGTGCAGTGGCTCAGACTGCCTCCCAACTGGCTCGTGGTGGTCCGTAATGGCGGCAAGAAAATTTCAAAATGTTAAAAATTTTCGTCGCGCCACTTGCATCAAGAAAGTGGAACCAAATGTCGCAAACAATCCGCCGATTGGAATCCACTGGAATGTAATGGCGCGAGCCAAGTTGCGCTAATGATGCCAATGTCCACTGGGCCGGCGCCAGTTGGCGCCAAAGATTTATGTGATTGCCGTGCAGAGGCTCGCTGTGGTGCCGAATTACCTTTCTCTGCTTCTGTCACTGTTCAGAGGTTGGGTTGCATTGTGGAGGAGTTTATGCAGTTTTCAGACTGGTATTGCACGACAATACTAAAGTCGGAGATGGAGATCCACTCCAGCTCGCAGATGCTCCCATCTCATCAAAATCATAATATTCAAAAAGTGACAATCAATTTTGACTTTTTCCGATAGTCAACCAACCACCAACATTATTGATGATGACACAGCAATGCCAACCTGCCGTATTATATATATATACCGCATATGGAAATGCAGGCCAAGCCAGGCTTTACTGAGCCAGCTGAAGTATATCCAGTATATCACTCACAAGAAATCTGGCTTATTGCACACAAAGTTTGTGCAGTTGCAGAACAGGAACTAAAAGCAGAGAATCAGACAGACAGAAGCATCTACTGATAGCACAACTTGAGAGTATCTACTCTTGTCTCAAGCATGTGTGACACCACCAAGTGGAACCACAAAGCCAGATATCAAGAAAAAGGGAGGAAAAGCACCCTGTCCCATATCTGGGCTCAAGTCCCTCTCATTCGTTGTCCTTAACGTATGTTTCGTCTATCAGTGTCCAAACTGCCCGGAGCGGCGAGGAAAAGGGGGCGTGCGCGAGGTGGGGCAGAGGCGCTCTTGCGTACTGCTGAGAGGAGAGAATGATAGCCATTCTGCTTTTATTATCTAGAATGTATCAACCTAATCACAGCTCCATTCTCCCAGGTCCTCCCCTGGGCTCACTGGAAGACACTGAAGGAAAATTGGAAAAGTATCACAAGGCCGGAGTTGGAGACAAGTGGAGATGGGCAGTTGCAGGGGGGGCGGGGGTGTAACTACCATAAAGAGAGGGGCATCCAGACAGAGAAGGGGGGAAAAAAAGAGATAAACCTGTTAATTTTTCATGGTCAGACGGTCATAATCTCAATGTTCGGTACCCCTTAGAGCCAATTTGAGCGTGTGCATATGTGTGCGTGAAGGAGGAGAGATGGATTGAGCTTCATTACCGAGACTTAGGGGACCCACCGACGCCCCTCGCACCCCCCTCTGTCCCTGACTTACTGCCCAAATTTATAACAGTCACTATCATAAAGGCACATTATCCTCTGATAGGGGACTGCACTTTCTTAAGGCTATAAAAACACTCCAACTTAATTTATTCGCCATATATGGCTACAGATAGAAGTAACAAAAGTGGCAGGAAAGTGTTGGAATTTTTGGAGTCCGCAATTTGTAAATGATAAGCCTCCGAGTGAGTCAAACAAGTCTTTAAACTTTAAACACGACTTTATTCTTTTTGCCATTACTGGACTTGCTAAATGTACTGCAAAAAAAGGTCAGTAAGGATAATTCATAATGCCGCCTACAGAGAACATACTAACTCCTTATTTGTAAAATCACAAATACTTTACTAGAGAGGAGAAATATGACAAAAAAATTTATAATCAAAATAAATACATAAAAATTAATAAAATTAAGTAAAAAAAAATATATTAGGAAAGCAGGAAGTGAACAAATGTGGAGAAATATGATCTCAGGGAAGAACTACTTTTTAGAGTTCTTATAGTTCTTAGTACTTCTTCTATGCTAGGACTACTTTATGCTAGCCATAGCATTTCAGTATGTGGAATCAAACTATGGAATGGATTGAGTAAGGAAATCAAACAATGCACAACGATTATGTCAATGCATGGTCATATCACCTCGTACTTTGGCACATGACAAAAATTTTAAAAAATTAAAAAATTAAGAATTAAATTATTAGTAAATTAAATTAAAAATAATAACAATATGAAAATAAAAATAAAATAAATAATATTAACAATGATTTATAAATAAATAATACAATTATTATTAACTAAATTTAAATAAAAATTTAATAAAATAAATGAAAAAAAAACAAATTATATTAGGAAAGCAGGAAGTGAACAAATGTAACAGTTACTGATTGTAAAAGTACCAGATAGAGGGGTAGGATTTAATAATTGCTTCTTCCTACTCCTTTTGGACATGTGGAACTGTGAACTGATTATGTGATGCATTCAATTGTAATCTGATGCATGTTCAAATGAAATAAAACCATTACCATTACCAAATGGGCTTTTTGGTGTGAGTGAACCTCCGTGGTGCACGTAGCAAAGGTGCGTGCGCGGTGTTCGAGTCCCGGCCCGTGAAATGGCGCAGAGTCAATGACAAAACACCTGGCACTGTTTAAACAACATTTTTCTGGAACATGAGCTCCCTCCATACACACTTTGCTGAGCTGCTTAATAATGGCCATAATCAACCATCCTCAACACACACACACACACACACACACACACATAGTTTGGCAGCACATGGCCATGTAAGGGGAAAAACAGTGTGTGTTTACACTAAAACACTGCTTGTCTAAGAGGCTTTAGTGCTCAGGCAGAGTGGGCAGACTTTTTAACAAGCCTTTTTTTATACTAAAAAAAAAAAAAAAGAACAATAAACAAAATAGCTACTTTACCCATAACTAACTTTGAATACATTTCCACTAAAGTTCTTGCATGTTTTGATAAATCTGTACATTGATTGACATGCAGATGACTTTATTGCAAGCTTTCCTTCCTTTCTTCTGCTGTTCGGAGTGTGTGTGTGTGTGTGTGTGTGTGTATCTACAGGTCAGAAAGGCAGCATTTGTTCTGCAAAGCCCTATAAACATCTGCGACTCCTTTTAAGGGATTGTTTAGATTGACGGAACGCAAAAATAAACTTTCTCGAGGAGGCCGGTACTCTACTGAAAGAGGGATCTCCACTACCGGCGTAAAAAAGTGTGTGTATTTGTGTGTCTGTTGCACCTAAAATGACATGTTCTTTTTTTGGGGGGGGGGGCTGTTTTCCATGAACCTTCCATAACCTCTCACCCTGTTCCTGTTGCCAACTTCGCACTTTTACAATGTTTTTCTTCAAAAACGGGTGCCGCCCCGCCCCCCCGCCCCCTAGTCACCAGCTCGTACCCTCAATGACTCCCTCCGCTCCAGCAGAAACGTCTCCCCGTCGCCTGTCTTATTATTTTTTTTTTCACAGCAACCCCTCCTTATGCAGAGGAGTTGTTGTGTCTGGGTTGCTAGCAACATGTGGTATATATCAACTCCGGCACTACCTCTCCTTCTCGTTGGCGCTCTCACTTCTTCACACATACACACACACACTTGTTCGCCCACAGGTCTGCTCGCGGAGCACCCGTCTGCTTGAGAACGTCCAGGATGAGGAAGTGGGGTGTCGTCCAGCCGTGATTTAGGTCAGAGAAAGGCAGGGATGGGGAGGCTTCTCTGCTTCTCTGTTTATTTGAAGCGGGAGCCATTACTGCTGTCTCTGGGGTTGTATTTATACACGGACACAGACCAGACACACGCTGACACAACTGGACTCCGCTGCACATGGTTCTGTCTTAGTGTGTCGCAAAGTGCAAGAAAGAAGTGGGCCGGGGGAAAGAGGGGGTGTTATCGTATGTGTGTAATGTACAGTGAAGATAAACCGCTGTGATTTGTGTATGCCTAAAAGAGGAAGACCAGTGGGCCTCAAGCAGAGAATGTTTGGCCTTCCACTGCTATCTGTGCAGCAATACAATCCGTACCGACTGCGTGATTCGATGAGCCAATTCAAGAAACAATACAAACAGTTGATGTTTGCTAAATCCAAGGATGAAGAGTCTTGAACCAGTCATGATGTGCTATATATATCACTATATTGACACTTACTATGGTACCCATTATGGCATTGGATGCTCATATCACCTTGTATTTTGGTATGGGACAAAAAATTTTAAAAAAATGTAAAAACTAAAAAAAAATAATAAAAATGTAAATAAATTAATAAATAAAATAAATTTGCTAAATACAAGGATGAAGAGTCTTGAACCAGTCATGATGTGCTATATATATCACTATATTGATACTTACTATAGTACCCATTATGGCATTGGATGCTCATATCACCTCATACTTCAGTATGTGACAAAAAAAACCCAAAAAAAACCTTAAACTGTATTATGGAAAGCAGGAAGTGAACAAATGTAACAGTTACTGATTGTAAAAGTACCAGATGGAGGGGTAGGATTTAATAAGCTTTGCTTCTTCCTACTCCTTTTGGACATATGGAACTGGGAACTGATTATGTGATGCATTCAATTGTAATCCGATGCATGTTCAAATGAAATTAAACCATTACCATTACCATTACCATTACACCTAACCAAAGTCTAATCAACTGACTTGGCTAAAATAAGCAAATACGTAAGTGCTTCGGTGACCAGTTACTGGATGAGGTGTGCAAATAAAATTACAAATTAATGTGTCTATATGTGCCCTGTGATTGCCTGGCCACCAGTCCAGGGTGTAACCCGACTCTCGCCTGAAGACAGCTGGGATAGGCTCCAGCATGCCGTCGACCCTTGTGAGGATAAGCGGTAGAAAATGAATGAATGAATGCGTCTATATGTGCCCTGTGATTGGCTGGCGACCAGTCCAGGGTGTACCCCACCTTTCGTCCGAAGACAGCTGGGATAGGCTCCAGCATCCTCGGCCCTCGTGAGGATAAGCGGTAGAACATGAATGAATGAATTAATACGTCTATATGTGCCCTGTGATTGGCTGGTGACCAGTCCAGGGTGTACCCCGCCGCTTGTCCGAAGACAGCTGGGATAGGCTCCAGCATGCTATCGATCCCCGTGAGGATAAGCGGTACATAAAATGGATAGATTGACCGACAAGTGGCCCACCATCTATAAGGGACATTCATTCATTTGTTTTCTACCGCTTATTCTCACGAGGGGTGCTGGAGCCTATCCCAGCTGTCTTATCACAGGGCACATATAGACAAATAGACAACCATTCACACTCAATTTGGAATCGCAAAATTAACCTAGCATGTTTTTGGAATGTAACATGCAAACTGGAGGGTGGAATTGAACTCGGGTCTCCCAGCTGTGAGCCCTTCGTGCGAACCACTCATCCACCGTGCAGTATAAGGAAAATGTCAGTATCAAATGTATATCTGTATGTACTGTATGTGTATTGTTTGTTTCATTTTTTTTTTTAAATTTAGACCAGCACTTAAGGCATGCGGTGACTTTGACACACTTGATGAAACATTTGCAATAACATTTGGTGTCAATGTGTACCATGGCTGAAATCTGACATGCAAATGAATCGTCATTAGGACACTATAGATAGAACAACAGTTGATATAAAGACTGTGTCAACTTTGAGTGACATAAGGGCCAAACGTGATTTTTTCTCATACCTACTGTTGCTTACCATTGTTTGACTTGATATACTTGATATTCCACACACTTGATATTCATGCTGATATTGCTTAAGGCTGTAATATCGATATCGTATCAGAAGCAAAAATAGTCTATTGGGACACAACTACTTACAAATATCAACTATGTGTTGTATTATTAGTATAATTACATAGTCAATTAAGGGGTAAATGTCTTACCGCTTTTATATTGTGCAAGCGTACCTAATCTTGTGTCCTGTGTATGCGTGTTCCCGACATATTTTCAGGGCGTTTATTGGGAACAACAGTCGTGAAACGTCTAATGGGTCGATCGTTAATTGAGGTATGCGGTGTTATGGTTAGAATTCTGGCTATGCCTTTAGTCTTTTTAACATCGGTAAAGGTGACATATGTGTGTGTGTGTGTGTGTGTGTGTGTGTGTCCCTGCAGCGTGGTCGTGTCGAGTCGGTGCGGTGTAAACTAGTCCCATGGCGTCTGTTGCCTGTCGGCCATTACTTCAAGGTTGCTACAGCTTGTAAAAGCCTCGTTAACACAAAGGCCCGCTCACATGTTAATTGGCTAATTGACTAATTAATTTTTACATAAAGGCGTGCGCGGGGAGAAAGGCAGCCTAATTGAAAGTGACTATAGGTTTAATTACGTGAAAAGGGTTAGGAGGAGGAAGTTGCGAAGGTGGGGAGCCGGGGATTCGTAGTATATTGATGTTCTTCTTCTAACAGACATTCATATTGTTTGTTTTTTAATAGACCCCATTTTTTTGCACGCACGGAATCTGACGCATCTGTTTATTGCTCCTTTGTCGCCCAACAATTTCCAGGCTGCCAAAGAGCCAAGTTAGTCAGGATCACAAACAGTCTGATGTGTGACTGCGTGGGTAGAGAGATGCACTGCAGACACAAGGGATTGAGTCACAAAAGATGCCAAATAAAAGATAAAAGCCGCGACAAAAGTGCTGCTTGTTCACATAAATATTTCTTGTCGGAGCCTTTGACTGTACGTGGCACACAAACCACATCAGACGTATATAACCATCTGCGGACATCTGTTGCAGGCAGGCAGGCGTCGGTGTGATCATGCATTCACATCAACGGTAATCTAAGTTCAATTATCGAGCGCGACGTAAAACCGACACACAAACGAGGGGGGAATGTGCAAGCAAACCAATGTCTGTTAATTCGATTCCAACCCGGCGCTCTCTAAAACGCCACCACAAATTAAATCGGCCGGACAGCTAACAAAGGAAATTAACAATGATGCTGCCTCTGTATTAGCGCATATGGATTCGCTGCATGTTTGCCGCATGCGCATGGCCGCAGTCTGATGCCGCTGTACGAGGAGAGAAAGTAGGGGGTGAGAGGGGCACTTTTAATCAAGAAATCCATTCCACTTTGCTAACCCCTCTTTGCTTCCACCTCCTCCTCTTGCTGTGGCGGGCCCGTGTGGAAGCAGAAGTGCTAAATTACCCTGGAACAGTCAGACAAAAACATCTTGTTGGCTTCTAAATTGCTTTGCATGCATGTTAATTGGAGAGAAATCCCTGCAGTGTATTTAGTTTTGTGTGTGCATCGCTACTGTATCTGTTTATGGAAAGTGTGTACATGTGTGTGTGTGTGTTGGGCAGAACTAGCGAGCTATAATAGCCGCAACGCCTTGCAGAGATTGGGAGGTTATCTGTTTTTGTTGGTTAATTGTGAAGCTGATAGTATCGAGGGTCTGGGCCAATTCAAGTGGGCTTTCAGCCAAATTACCTCAGTAATCGTCTGTGTTCAAGTCCCTGGGTGCGCTCACCAAGACACAGCCTGTGAAGCCCCCCCACCCACCACCACCACCACCACCACCGCCGCCCCGCCAAGTTCATCGCAGAAGGCCAGATCGGACCCCAGCTTTAGACAGCTTACCCTGTAATTGAAATGATATTTTTTCACACAACGTTATTGGATTGCTGACAAGATTTCGCCCCAAAATTCCATTTGTGGTCAATTTGATCCTGTTTGTTTTTAATTAATACAGGCAGCTAATGAAGTCAGAGGGGATCTTAGCCAAATGATCGGAATTTCCGCCATGTTTCCCTGTTATCTTTCAAAGTAGGCTTTAGAATTGGAGCATGAAATTGTTTGAAAGTAGGAGAGTAATTCGTTTGGATGGAGTGCACCAAAAAAAAAAAAAAAAAAAAAGATGCCAAATACAAGCAGACAGGCTTTGGATATTTAAATAAACCATCATTGAGTATGTCAAGAAATTTCACAGAATACATCCACCAGTTATTTTTAACTATGACTACAGTTTTTCATTGCAGAGCCATGGGAAGCCAATGCATGGACTGCAATAAAGTATTGATTTATTCACCGTAACAAAGGACAAATTAGTAATTTGTTGTGGATCAGAACTTACACTAACACTAACGTAACGCTAGTGTCCAAGTAAGAAGCTCCAAAAGTGGCCAAGGAACGTCTTACTCCGATTTTCGCTAACAAATTCTGATTTATTGCATGGTTTCGTTTTTAAATACTGTTGCCTTTATCTGGTTAATATTGCAACTATGGGGTCCTTTTGTCAGCTTAAAGGCATCTTCTTCAGAATGCCTCTTGTCCTTGACAAAGGTACAATGTTTTTTACTGTAAATACACTCTAATTATTATTAATTATTATTATATTATCGGCGGTTGACTCTGTAGTTCTTTGCTAACTAAAGTGGGAGTAAAATCGCAAGAGATGCTAACATGGCCTTGCTCGTATGACACACTTAGAACCCCACTATGTACATCGGGATATACGTACGTAAGTCCTGCTGAGAACAAGTTTCTGTTTTCCATATTGATCACGGCTGCAAAACAACAGTGGAGCCAAAAAAAAGTTGCAAGTGCCGACATTTTAATGAAAAAAAAAAATGTGAGAAACACGAATTGTATTCCCTCATCGCTGTATCTTAATTGTCTTTGTAAACAATCAAGTTTTCAGTCAAAATAAAAGTGACCTTAAATGTTACTTTATAGTCTTCATTCATCATTTATATGCATTTTAATTGGTTTCTGCATGAAAAACAGTAAATGAAAAATTAGAAAAAAAAAATCTGAAGTTAAGTTGCTGTGTGATGATTTTAGCGTTCTTTGTAAGATGAGTCGAGCAGTTTGTTGGCAGCACCAACAAAAAAGTTGTTGGTTATTTTAACCTTGTATTGGTACGTGTCTGTATTTCCAACCTTTTTTGTGTTAACTTGCTGCGTGATGATTTTAGCGTTCTTTGTAAGATGACACTGTGAGTCAGACTGTTATTACGTTGTGACCTTCTGCGGTTTCTGATGGGTTGTCTAGCTTGTAGTGAGTTGCCTTATAGTTCGTAGTTCGTATAGATTGGCAATGATTAGCTGTAGTTCTGAAGCATAGGCGATGTCACAAGATTTGAACATGCTCATAAAGTAGCTGGACTGTTCTATAAACTGCAGAGTTGATACAAGTTTATATATTAATTGGTTTCTGCCTGACAAACAGTAAATGTAAAATTATATTTAAAAAGTCTTTTGTGTTAACATTATTGGAATATCCGGAATGGATATCGGATCTGGATTCTGTGAAGAATAACTTCTACCCATAATGCATTGCTCCCGGCTGAGCAGTTCTTTGGCAGCACCAACAAAAAAGTTGTTTATTTTAAACTCGTATTGGTACGTGTCTGTATTTCCAACCTTTTTTTTAGTGTTAAGTTGCTGTGTGATGATTTTAACGTTCTTTGTAAGATGACACTGTGAGTCAGTTTTTCTGATTGTGTTGTCTAGCTCGTATAGTTTGTGACTGGCTAGGTGAAGTGTGCGAGCGGCATAGTATTTAAATGATTAGTTGTAGTTTATAAATTAGACGTACTGTTGTATAAAATGCAACAACTTGATACAAGTTTATATCGAAAAAAATGATGGTAATTGATGGTAATTGTCTCTTCTGGATGCAACAATCAACCCCATACCAAATAATCCATGACTATACTTATTAATTGTTGATGTCTCTGCTTTGTGAAGGACATGAAAGTTCGATTCCACTGCAGGACTTTCCATGAATCCTCTTGCTGCATGCCGGACTGGAGGCCACGAATCCCCAGACAGTGACCTCATATCTAGCCCCCCGATCCCTCACAGGCACATGCACCCACGCACAGTTGCGTTTCCTCTTCCTGGAGATTTACCAGTGCACTTCTTCTGTTTGATTCCCCGTCACTCAATAAGCTGCTTCATGTTCTGTGAGTGTGTTTGTGTGACACGTAGAGACAAGACGTCACCGTTTTGTAGCATCATTTACTTTGCACTGCCACTTTGCCTCGACAAAACGTGACGGAATATTGTGCCAAACATCACAAACACATCATATAAAGCCGACAATAAGACGCATAAACACACACACACACACACACACAGCAGCAAGAAGCTCCGAGCGTGAACACTTAACCCTGGAAAGATTCAATGATGGCGGATAAAAGAGTGATTTGTGTTCCGCTAAGGGGAAAATGAGTAATCCTATCATTCAGCGTGACATACAACACAACACGGCGCATCAGTCACAGAAGAAAAAAAAAAACACACACACACTCCCAACATTAAACACTGCCTATCAGGATGATAAAAGCACTCCTCACCCACACAATACAGTGTTTGATTTTTATATTTTCCATGTCATTCATTTTCTCCATACGCTGTGGTAAACCTCCTTTTCCCCCCGCAGGCGTTGCTCCTGACACAACAGAGCCCGCATTTGTGTATTCATGTAAATAGCTCAACTAATCTCTATAAATATATTTATGAGACTTAATACCTTTTTGTGCTGTAATATTTTTGCATAGGGTTTTACACTCGTGGAGACAAGTGAGCACACGTACACAAACCCTCCCAGACGAACACATCTTGCTCAGGGTGGAAAGCAATCCCTTGGTCTTTCTTTCCTCCTGCCGGGGCATTAATTCTTGCCCATATTTCCATCTGATTATGGTCCGGTTATACCCGCAACTAATTGAACATTAAATATAAAGAAAGTTAATGAAAATGTCCTTTATCCCCCTCAAACTAGGCCTGAGAACGCATCTATTAACACAAATTAATCTAGCTCTGGTGTCTGTTTGAGGGAAAAAGATATATGCACAGATTGCTGTTCTCATCTAGAACCTGAATTATTAGTACCAGGACACTTAGATTAAAAGAAATGTGGTGCTTTTTTCAAATATAAGTATTTTGCGCGGCATCATAATTGCCAAAATTTTCTGTATGTTCCCTGATTACAGGCCAACAAGAGCACACATTGCATGTTCGGTAAAAATCTGTATGATGTGATTACAGAACTGTCACTGACTAAAGCCACTTTTCCTGATCTGATCTGATAAAACCAGGTAAAGCGGTCCAAAAGAAGTCCAAGCTCAAATAAAAGTGGTACAATTTGATGTAAACATCAAGTCAAATAAAACTTAGAAGTTATGAGTAAGGTCAACAAAGATGGAGAAACATGGAGAGTTTTGCATTCGCTCTAGTTTTTTTGGAACAAATAGACATGCACTGCAGTAATACAGTGGAACCTCTGTTAGCGTACACCCCCAGTTATAGTATTTTTTGGTTTACGTCCAAAATCTTACAATATGGCACGTGTCTTCTCATGTTGTTAATACACTGTGTGAGTCCTGCTATGTTCTTAACATACTTTTTAAATCACAAAATGTCCCGGTATTAGCATTAAAGTTAGACTATGACATCATCAGCACCTGACGCTGTAGTTCTTGGCTAACTAACACAGTTACTCCACAATTTCTGCTTTTTTAATTGAGTGCGGCTGCAAAATAAACCACAATGGAGCCAAAGAATGCCAAAGAAGGTGAGGAATACGATTGAATTCAGGAAATAAGTCATTGCAAAACACTGTGTGGATCTCTGCTCATAGTCGTATTTGTAAACAATCAAGTTGTCGCTCAAAGTAAAAGTGACGTTAAATGTTCTTATATCCATTTTTCATCATTAATATGTATTTAAATACATTTTGAATGGTTTTATGCATATAAAACTATAATTGTAATAGCATAAAACTGTGTCTTTTGTTATTTTTCCAGGACAACATAGGTCATTTTCAGCAAAATATCAGTTCTCAATATGAATAGGAGGAAAAAAGGCTTTTTCCTTTCGCTTTGACACAAATGCCATATAGTATATATGATGTCACAACATAAACAACTCACAAAAATGATTGTTTTACATGACTTAATATAAATACCATGAACATTTACGACTGTGCATGCGTTAAAATTAACCCTTATTGTTTAAGCTCCTTCGTGCAACACAGCGGTTGTTGCAGAGCATGTACCAAACATCATCTATTCTATAATGGAGTCGCATCATCAACTCTTTGCGCCTCTCGTGCAAAACACAACAGCCATTAAACCGAAACAGGCCGTTCATCAGCTCATCTAAAGTTTAAGACCGCCCCCTTTTAAAAGCCAAAACGCATATCCACTTCATACGCTATCAAAATAAAGTCCTCACCATCAGTGATACTTTCATCTGGAGTTATTGAATAAAACATTTTGCCAAGTAACTGGCTGCATTAAGTGCAAATCTGCAGTCAATTGTCATGTTAGTTTTACTCCTTGTGTGCTTTTTCCCTTTGGAAATGCTTCCCGTGCAGTCGGCTCCAACAGAGCCAAAGACACCCGCAGAGCACACGGCCAATAGATAGTTGGACGCACAAGGAAAAAGGAGAAACCAATGAATGGATGCATGTTTTTGTTCACATGAAAGGAATAAACGCCGAGGCATTTATTTTGTCTATAATCCCACTAAAAAGCCTTCTCCATTCCTGCAAACCCCCCTCTCGCTCCCCCAGGCTTCTCATATTAGCATCTCTACTGGACAGCAAGGGGTTAACTAACCCGTTTAAGGGGAACCGCGGAAAACAATACTTAGACCACAGAAAGACAACGATGATGCCTTTCTCTTCCATATTTGTAATTTAACATCAAAAGGCTGCTCTCCTCCTCTCCCAGCAACCATCTCTTTAATGAAGCACCCCGCCCCCCTTAATCACATTCAAATTGGTTAGTGTTCAGAAAATAGAAATATGTATTAGATAGCAATAAATTTTCATCATTGGCTAAGCCTGCTTCTTAATTGTCCTGTCCCAAGGCTTGGGAATTTCATTGTTCGTTAGGTGCTTAAGTCCCCCATCTCATTCAGTCTCTCTGACATTACTGCTGAGGGCTCTAATGCCCAACTAATTTGAATGGGGATTTACATGATAGAGCAGGGAGCATTAAAATGTGGACGGAAGAGAGGAAAAAAAAAAGAACAGGGAAAAAAAAAAGGGGGGAAATGGCTGCTTTCACTTCAAAAGTCACTTTGTTCAAAGTCAAATGACAGTGTTTAAAGATGCTCTATCGCTTTCTCTTCAGGATTTTTGGACAGCGGCACCGCGTTTAATGGTTCGTTATCTTAGCCCCTCTCCGTCTTTCTCCCTCTCTTAACCTCTCCCTTTCTGATGCCAACTATGCTTCTTTGGCACCCCGCCGTTTCGGAATATACATCGCTTCAGAGTGGCTTTGAATTGGAAATCACCTTAAATGGCCCCCGTGCCCGAAACAGACATGACCAGAGGCATTGCGATTATAAGCTCTTGTGTTTGTACATCCCAGCGTCCCGTCCTTGTTATGGAAATACCTCAGGAAGCCCTAAAAATCAACAGTCACCCTGACTTGAGCGGAGATTATTTTAGGTTTTTAGGTTTCCAAGTCAATGAAACAAAAATTTTTTTGTATAAAAATGCTAGTTGAATATATTTTAATTACAGTGATAGCTCAGTTTTTGAATGCCCTGGTTTGCGTATGATTCGTTTTTTTGCCTAAATTTTATCTGTATATGTTCTCCTACAATATTGTAGTAACAAACTGCTGTGTTTTACACTTGTGTATTCAGCCATTTTGTATTACCCATCATCAACTCTCAGGATACTTACAGTACAAGTACACACTATTCATCAGTTTCCAGGGTGGTGACAGTTTCACTGTCTGGAACTGATGTCCATTTTTGTAAACTTCCCTTTCCATCTATCCCAAAATGTTCTCAATTGGATTTAGATCAGGACGGTCCAAAAGATGGGCGTTATTCCTCAAAAAGAAGTACTTTGTCAGGCCGGCATTGTGAACTGCAGCGTTGTCCTCTTGAAAAACCAAGTCATTACCACACAGCCGAGGGGCCTTCTGACATAATTGTACGCCCTGCAACATCTCCACATGGCCAACGGTGGTTTGACGGCCCTGCACAAATTGTAGGAAAAAGCAACCCCCGACACTGTGAAAATCTCAAAACATCTCGAATGGGTTCTCCAAGTATGGACACTGGTTCATTACATGTTAGCATGGTGTTGAGTTTTCAGCGTTGTTATTCATGTGAGGCTACTCACATGCTAACTCTATTTTCCTTTTATGACTTCTCAGTGGTTTTGTTATTCTATTTTTGTTTGTTCTGCCTGAACCTATGAAGTACTTCTTACCTGTGCCCTCTGCGACCCCATCATGGGGTACGCAGGTTACCAAAAAATGACAGAATGAACCAGCAAAAAGTGACAAAACAGAGCAGGAGTTTTTGAACATTTTCAAAACGATGGAGGCCAAGTGCTCACTTCATACGTTGGAAGACTTGATGGAGGACCTGATGCGTGTCGCCATTGAATCTGTATCCCAATTTGCCACCGCATCTTGGTTGGATTCAGCAAGGCCTCCACAGTGGTTCACAGTGCTGTCCCGTCATTCTGTGCTGCGCCAGTATGAGGTTGCATCAACCTGCCGATGTCAAGTCTCACCAAATCAGCTTCCAATGCCTCCGGTGGCCACTCCAGCATCCTATCCCGGTTGCACTTCAGCCTTTAGCTGGACACATGGCTAGCCCACACTCGACCTCCACAACAACCAACCAGCCCCGAACAAAGTCAGCTGCAGGAGCGGTCTTGACATAGACATCCTCCACGTCTGCAGAAGCGACCATACACTCCTCTTCATCCTTGCCTGGTTCATCTTACCGCCATAGCCTTCCTCTTTCTCAACTGCTATGATGGCATATGAACTTGAGATGACCTCCCTCACGCAAGCTCCTGTTTCTGCATCATGGGCTCATGCAGCTTACCGAAACGTGTCACGGTGTGTTGACGGACAGCTAATGGAATCCTCTGGCTCATGGCTGGTGACATTTTATTGGGTTTGTTCCATAACACTCGGGATCTTTCAAGAAGTATAAAGTGACTGTCAATCACTGCCTCCAACCTCTGCAGCAACGGCGCACTGTGAGAGGCCTTGCTGATGCAACTCAGCAATCTGACCGTGTTCAAAGAGAAAAAGCTTTTTTTGCCTTTGCCATCAGGCAAGATCATGACAGTCAATACCTGACAGAAAATCCACACTGAATCCACATTTCTTTAAAAGGCTTAAACTTTTGATCAGCTGATGAACAGCCTATTTCATGCTTTTTTTCACTTTTCCCACCTATAAATGTTGTTACAATATTGTAGTCTTGTGTTAAACAATGCCAACATTTCAGATATTAAGGTATGCGTATTTGGAAGTGAGTCCTAAAATAAGTTCTGAATGACTCTGAACGCTACGTTTCAGAGAGTTCTTTATATAGCAGCTTTTTGTGACATCACAGTGAGCCGGACTTCCTTATATGAGCATGCCCACGAGCTGAGAGAGATCGATTACAGCAAAGTGGGTGTGCACAGAGGCTTGCCGTGGGTGGAATAAATTAAAACAAGCCGAGGAAATCCAGCTGGAATAGGTATGTACTGATTCTGGAAGATCTGGAAAGGTTTCTTTGCAGGTTATCCTGTGTAGCTGCTCTATAGGAGTCCACAAAAAAAAGTCAGTTGTTGCAATTAATTACTTACTGAATTTTTTGAAGCTATACTTCTACTACTTCTATAGATCCTTGAGATCCAATAGAAAATTGTTCAACTGGTCAAATTGAGATGTATTTCACATTGTTTTTAGTATGTCAAACTAGTATGACATTAGTATGTCATTATACTACATAAAATATGCTTTGTGTTAACATTTTTGGGTGTCTGGAACATATCAATTGGATTTAGATTGTTTTCAGTTTTTGTACGATTCAGTTTTACACGGACTGTATGTACGTTTTAGTGTAAACCACATTAGGACTTCCCATAGGTCATACAGTTCAGAATGCTCAGGGAAAAATTGCAAAACCTTTGGAAAAAACGGCTATCAGGTAACATATTAGCTTTCGAGGCCCAACTGTGGAATATCAACCTTTTGGTTGATGTCTGTCCCAGTTTTGTCAAGGGTCCTAAATGCCTGAAGGTTCTCCTTAGACTCATTGACTAACATTGACGTAGCAGCAGGGATGTGTGTCTCAACCCAATCCTACGACTCTTGTTTGTCTGGGCTAAGCTTCTAAACATGGACACTCTCCACCTAGAATTTCTCATAATTAGTGTAATCCGCTTTGACCGGCTTGTCACCTGAGATGAGAAAAGGTTGCAGGGGGGCACAACTAATGAGAGAGAAGGCTTGACCTTAGACACGGAGTCATCCTCGAGCAAAACAACACAATACTGAAACACTGCAGAAAAATAATGCCTCATTACTTACTTACCCTCCGGTGTATTCAGCAGACTTCATTGTTATGATTCAAGACGGATCTTTCACTATATGGTGACCTGCAGTTTAGTTCGGTACGACTCTTTAGTTCATACGACTCTTGACGCTTAACTGCTGAGAGTCTAAGTGTCTTCAGTCAGTAGATCAGAGTCGGTGTGTAAAGGGTTAACTCTGGTAATCACCTGTATTGATTAGTGTGTGTGTTAGAGGAAAAAACCTCTGGTTTCCGGAGCATCCAGCCATGAATGGTTATTGATCCTATCATAAAGAGGCTCTGTCTCCCGAGTGGACAGCTCTTTAGGTAATCACTGATGCCTGTTGTTCTGTCTTTGTGGCCGTCTGACCGGGGTCGGTTTTACACCTGTCCGACTTTGTTGTCCTTTTGGTTCGGTCTCTGATGTGTTTGATAATAAGGGTACCTTGACTCTGCAGGTCAATTCAGATTTTTGTTAATATTTGACTTATGTTTTGCATGTTATCTCCGTGCATGCGTAGGTTTTCTTCGGGTACTCCGGTTTCCTCCCACATTCCAAAAACATGCTAGGTTAATTGTCGACTCCAAATTGTCCATAGGTATGAATGTGAGTGTGAATGGTTGTTTGTCTATATGTGCTCTGTGATTGGCTGGCCACTAGTTCAGGGTGTACGACCCTAGTGAGGATTCATTCATTCATTCATTCATTCATTCATTTTGTACCGCTTATTCTCACGAGGGTCGCGGGGGTGCTGGAGCCTATCCCAGCTGTCTTCGGGCGAGAGGCAGGGTACACCCTGGATTGGTCGCCAGCCAATCGCAGGGCACATATAGACAAACAACCGGGCTCTAGTCCTATAACTAAAAAATATTCCTCATTCATTCATTCATTTTCTTCCGCTTTTTCCTCACAAGGGTCACGGGGGTGCTGGAGCCTATCCCAGCTGTCTTCAGCCCAAAGTTTTGGATTTGACCAAAAATCCAAATTGGCCATCACAACCTGCAATGGGAATTCCGCCATCATTCATTCATTCATTTTCTACCGCTTATCCTCACAAAGGTCGCGGGGGTTGCTGGAGCCTATCCCAGCTGTCTTCAGGCGAGAGGCGGGCTACACCCTGGACTGGTCGCCAGCCAATCGCAGGGCACATATAGACAAATAACCGGGCTCTAGTCCTAAACCGTTTTTTATGCCTTAACTAAAAAAATATTCCAAATCCACTTGCCCTATTTTTTCGTTAAGAAAATGCACTTAACTGCTCTTGAAGGTCCCACAAACGCACCAAAGAGAGCACAGATTGAGGCAATGTTGTGCTTTTGTGCATGAGCATCACTTCCTGGATGCTTCAAATTCACATTGGTAACATGAACGACAACATAAAGTCTTGGATTTAACCAAAAATCCAAATTGGGAATCATAACCTGCAATGGGAATTCCGCCATCATATTCAATAAAATGGAATTTTTTTTCAAATTGTTGTCACTTATTATTTAATAATTACTTTCAGTGCTAAATTGCCAGACTCAAATGAGTAATCTCCCCAAATTCTAATCTGCGTTCTTAACAGATCAACGGTCAATCCCAGGCCACAAACAAAGACGTATTCTCCAGTCGGTAGACTCCAAGAGCTGTGTGCTTCCAATCTGGAGCGTTCCTGTAAATGATTTGCTTGGCTCTGTCTCAGCTGCATTAGCCGGACCGCTATCACTGATAGCTCTTGGCTTTCCAACTTTATCAGTGCGATAAAAAAACCCCACTAGAGTCTGCATTAGAAACAATCAGCCAATCTCACTCAGTTTTGTGTCTTAGGTGGGAATGGCTGTCAAATATTCTTTTCACTGAGACAAGACTGAGAACTGGATGGGGATGAGATCCCACGATGGCTATATTTGATAACAAGGGCGCAGACGGGGCGAGCGATACGGCTTTGTTCCATTAGGAAACATCTGATGGTAAAAATGTAATTGTGTGTGTATGTATCTGTTTTGGTTTCTGTTTGTGTGTGGGCACATTTTTCACCTTTTAATGGATTTTTTGCAGGGGCGGAGGGGCCCTTAATTTGAGAAGGTATGCACCCGTGTCATGCGGCTATCGCCATCGCCCACTCGTCACACACACACACACATTCTTGGACTGGCATACAAACGTGAAGCAAAGTATATTTTTATTATGTGCGCACTCAGGCTTATAAAAAATAACATACCTACACACACACACACACACACACTTTTGCTGAGTATTTGCACACACACACACAGACACAGACAAATGAGACCTTAGTGGAATAGTGGGTGGTTTTTTTTTGCTATGGTCATGATTTCCTTCAGGGCTGCGAAAACACACTGCATATGGAGTCCATCTCCTCTATGGCTTAGTCCTGAGACGAACACACACACGCAGCATCAACACGTGCACACACAAAAGGAATCACTTTGGCCATGCTACTGTAACGCTAAAACTCCAGACATATCTTTTCTGGTGAATAATATACCGAACCATAATAAAGTTTTAGGCCACCAGATGTTGTTTTAGTCGTACTTTTATGAGCGTATTACTTACAATGTCACTCGAGCTCCGCTAAGGCAGAATTATGAACAAACTGAAAGGGAATTAAACCAACACAATTAGTGGTGGTCTAAAAGCGTTGCACACTGATGGAGTATAGAGTGTAAAATCTTTGAAAGAAAATCCAACGATACAGATCAGGGTCTCCTCATCTCATTCGGGTCCATCCTAGCTGACTTTTGAGCAAAAGGCGGTACACCGTTGGATGGTCGGCAGCCAATTACAGGGCATTTATAGACAGACAACCATTCACACTCTCATTCATTTAGAGTGGCCAATTAACCTGATGTGTGTTTTTGGAATGTGGGTCAGAAATTGAGAACTTCCACGTACTCATAATAAGGAGTACATGCAAAAGCCACAAAGATTCAATCCCAGTTCTTCCAGATCCCCTGACTGTGTGGCTAACATGCTAACCACTTGAACACAGTGCGGGCTCATCCCTCCCGGTTGTATGACCTCAGGGCATTCAATTTTAACTTAGCATGCGTGGAAAAAAATAAGAAAAAGTCATTGCTTACTGAACCTAATAATTGGCTG
Organism: Doryrhamphus excisus; assembly: GCF_037039965.1. NCBI lineage: Eukaryota > Metazoa > Chordata > Actinopteri > Syngnathiformes > Syngnathidae > Doryrhamphus > Doryrhamphus excisus. The sequence goes on from NC_136374.1 coordinate 16,344,389, forward strand.
CACGGTGGATGAGTGGTCAGCGCGCAGGCCACACAGCCAGGAGACCCGAGTTCAATTCCACTCTCGGCCATCTCTGTGTGGAGTTTGCATGTTCTCCCCGTGCATTTGTGGGTTTTCTCCGGGTACTCCGGTTTACTCCCACATTCCAAAAACATGCTAGGTTAATTAGCGACTCCAAATTGTCCATAGGTATGAATGTGAGTGTGAATGGTTGTTTGTCTATATGTGCCCTGTGATTGGCTGACAACCCTGCCTCTTGTCTGAAGACAGGTGGGATAGGCTCCAGCACCCCTCGTGAGGATAAGTGGTAATAAATTAATGAATTAATGAATTTATATATATGTATGAATGGGTAGTTTACGTTTAAAAGACATGTCTGCCACATCTCGACCAATGCAGGCAGGCAAACACCGCCCCCCCCCCTTCAGTCAGAGGTCAGGCAGAATGCATTCATGGTCAGAAAGTCGATTATTTTTAACTTATTTAAAAAATGGGCCTTTTCCACACTAAAAAATATTCGAGCACTGCTCAGTGAGACACAACAAAAGCACTGAAGAGCCACATGTAGCTCCAGATCCACAGGTTGTTGACCCAAGTTATATGAAAATAGCTTGATAAAGTGCGTAAAAGCCGGAATGTATTGTAGCATGTCAAAAAAAATCAATGTAAATAATTTTCTTTTCGAGCAACAATTGAATTACTGCCGCTGTGCTCACGCCACCAACGTGTTATCAACTTAGCGTGTTTGTGTGCTTTCATTCTATTTATTCACTAACATCCTTATTGCCATAACTCTCATGGAGAAACTGCATCCGGTGCCCCCCCCCCCCTCCTCTCTCTCTGTGGTGACGGGGTCAGGGTGTGGAAGTATTGACCACTTTCCAGGGGATAGCGCCATATCGATTGTGACTTATGCAGCTGTTTATATTTGAACCCTGGGTTTAACCTCCATCGATTGACACGCACCTCACCGTCGACAAGTTGTTCAGCTCGCCTTCATTCGTGCAACAGTGAGCGTGAGCGTGTGTGTGAGAGGCCGTCGCCAATAATAATACAATACAGACGGTTTCAAATAAGCCATTTTTTTTTTTAAAGTAAAGGAGGATTTACAGTATTGAAGTTATTCACATTGCAGTCTTGCAGTATATTCATGCACGGATTTCGTGGTAATACACACTTTCAGTCACATGCCGACTAATCTTGCGCTCTATAGATGAAATCTTAAGAAAAGTCCTCATGGGGAAGTTAGATGAGTGAAACAGACATACAATAATAAGCATGAGACCCTCACTGTATTTTCTGTTTCCATTGAAAAAGTGTGAAATGGAGTATTTTTAATTTCGTATATGACGTTATAAATACAATCAATGGCCTCAACGATGGCTACAGTACTGAGTAAAATTCCTTGCTACTACTATTACTGTACTACTGAACTTTGTACACAGCAATCATTTCGACACAGTAAATTGAAATAAACAGGATGACACTAAAAATCCAAACCTGATACAAAACTATTTCTAGTGTTCATGACTCCACCATAAGAAAGACACTGGGAATAAACTCCCGAACAAAAAAGAACATTAAGGCTTGTCTCAATTGTGCAAAAAAAAAAAAAAAATCTTAATGATCCCCAGGACCTTTGGAGAAATGCTCTGTGGTCCTACGAGACAAAAGTTGAACTTTTCGGAAGGTGTGTGTCCCATTATGTCACCGCGTTTCAGAAAAAGAACATCATACCAACAGTAAAATATGGCGGAGGTAGTATGATGGTCTGAGGGGGTTTTGCTGCTTCAGCACCTGGAAGATTTGCTGTTATAAATAGAACCATGAATTTTGCTGTCTACCAAAAAAAAAACCTGAAGAAGAATGTCCGACCATCTGGTCATAACCTCAAGCTGAAACCAACTTGGGTTCTGCAGCAGGACAATGATCCAAAACACACCAGCAAGTCCACCTCTGAATACCTGAAGAAAAACTTAATGAAGACTTTGGAGTGACCTAGTCAAAATCCTGACCTGAATCCTATTGGATGCTGTGGCGTGACCTTAAAAAGGTGCTTGTGGGAATCGAACTCCTGCCTGCATGCTAACCACACATCCACCGTGCAGCCAGTTTTGTTATCTTATTAAGCTAAATGTGAGGTAATATTTTTTTATTTTCAAAGTCTCTTAATATGATGTAATACAGCTCTACATGATTAACGACAATACTCCACACAAAGATGGCCGAGGGTGGAATTGAACTCGGGTCTCTTGGCTGTGAGGCCTGCGTGCTGACCACTCGGTCGGTTCAGTGAGCAATGACCTTTTCTTTTTTTGAGCCTATCCCAGCTGTCTTCTACACCCTGGACTGGTGGCCAGCCAATCACAGGGCACATATAGACAAACAACCATTCACACTCACATTCATACCTATGGACAATTTGGAGTGGCTAATTAACCTAGCATGTTTTTGGAATGTGGGAGGAAACCGGAGTACCCGGAGAAAAACTACGTATGCACTTGGAGAACATGCAAACTCCACACAGAGATGGCCGAGGGTGGAATTGAACTCGGGTCTCCTGGCTGCGAGGCCTTCGCGCTGACCACTCATCCACCGTGCAGCCAATTATTAGGTTCAAAACTGCATTTCGTTTGATGATCTGAAACGTTTAAATGTGACAAATTTCAGGAACGGGCCTCCATTTTCACACCACTCTGACGATATGATGATATAAGCTAGGAGGTTAAAGCTGATTTCTTTGATGGAAGATGATAACTGTCCTATTTTTTTTTTACAATTTTTATATTATTTTTATAATATATTAATTCTTAAATATATTTATTACATTTATGCGAATCAATTTATCTGCATACATTAAAACAGGAAAAAGAGGTCAGGTTTTTGACGCTTGCATATTGTCCTCTATGTCTGACTGCCCCCCCCCCCCCCCCGACCCCCACCGCTCCCTCATTCCCCATTTGAAGGGTTGTAATGAGTCATCAGGGAGAGCTGATGTGAATTATTAATATTCAATCACGATGCTGTTTGTGTATTAACTGATTCTAGAAGAGGACGAGAGGGGAGGAGCTGACACGCAAGCACCCACCCGGCAGAGGCGCGACGAAGCCTGAGCTCCACATGACAGGACGTTACAAGTAAACGTAAAATTTATACACAAGTATGAATCAAAAAGCGTTTTATTCTGACTGGTGACCAAGTAACGTAAAACCAATTGGTCAATATGGCGCCTACAGGAATATATACTGTACTTTAAGGTCAATAGATGTAACCCAATACTGTAGTAGCTGAAGTTGTGGACCATAGCCGTCCATATTGCGGCTTTGTAAAGAATGTGTGCTAATGAAGAGGAATTCCTGCAAGTGCGTGTCACTATATGAGACAGGCCAGAGTTGGAACGGCAGAAAGCTGTATTCATTGTAGATGAAATGAAGGTTTTGTTCGGTTTGCTCCAGATGTTCGCTCTATGTGTTTTATTTTTACATTCTTGGCCCGCGGCCTGTATATATATTGGATTGGGCAGTGAGTATATAATATCAGTGGAAAATGCTGCGGTCTGGTACCTTTTAAATAACATTTCCTCCTTTTTCTGCCGCTGTCCTGTTTTTCTTTCCATTTTGTCTTTTATTCGGAAGGTGGTGATGTTTAGAAAAGCGCTGAAATGAGGCTGGCTGTGGAGCTGAGGGGAATCACTGGAGACCCCCTAAAAACACATCGAAAACATACACATACGGCAAATTTTAAGGAAAGGGTGTAGAGGAAGGAGGTCTTAAATGATGAGGGTCAGTCGGGCAAACGCTAAATCTCAGGGTGGCCCAGCTCGGACTGTGAAGGATGTAGTTGTACTAATATTTAGCTCTTTCCCCTTGGTCCAGTGCAAGGGATTATACCGAGTGTACTTAGGGACCTACATTTTGAACTTTACTTTCCTCTATCGCTGATTTATTTCCGAGCAAATGTGCTTCGAAGCTGGCTCAAATCTGCACCGGGTAAGTTAATGGAGTTGTAAAGTTGGATGGGCTCGTGGGAAATATAACGACAGGGTTTAAAATGCTTGTCTGCGTTTGTCTACCTCCGCTGTGGCCCCCGTAGCACCGGTCGCTGCCATCATTTGCACAACTTGTAAAATATCTCACTCACAAAAATTCCTTCAAAAAGACAATTAAAGAGTTGTCCAATTTCTGGTAGTGCCCCCTTTTTAGAGAAGAGACCCCCGGCTGTCACGATGAGAGAGTTGCTGTTGCACTCAGAGCAGCTAAGCGGCCAGGGGGCAAAGGTCAGCCAGCTATGGGGGGGGGGTGAGGCAGTCCGAGAGGAGCTGCATCTGGATCCAGAAATATTTCCCAGCCAAGTTACATTTGTTTAGTCTGAAAGACAAGAGTGTGAAGGAGGGGAGGGGCTGGAAGACAGACCGATGGGGGGTGAGGGGGGGGGTGAAAATGAAGGGTGTGCAGTCAGGTGTGAATTTGTGACATAAACTATACGGATGAAAGTATTTTAGACACCAACGTAGACGGAAATGTACAACATTCAACAGCTTCCACTTTAAACAAGATTTGCGGTGCCCATCCTCATCCAAGAACAGAAGTTAGCTTAGCATGCCAAAGGTGCTGATGGGGTTGAGGTCAAGGCTCTGAATTTCTTCCACAGCACACGTAGAGAAGCACTTGTTTGGCTCCATTGTGGGTTATTTTGGAGCTGTGATCAAAAGGAAAAGCGGAGACTTGAGGTGTTAGTGCGTTAGTTAGCAAAAAAACGATGGAGCGGATTGCGTCTTCGATGGGTAATCAGAATCAGAATCAGAATCAGAAATGGTTTATTGCCAGGTATGATCAAACACATACTAGGAATTAGTTTTGGTGAAGTAGGCACAGATACATCTATTAAAAAAATGAAAAAAGCTGGAGGTCAATGACTTTCGATGCTAACTAGCACAATGCTAACAAGCACATTTTGTAGCTTGTGTATTGGCCACTACACGATACTTGTCATGTTGCACACTAACTACACAAACTGCGTATATACTTTGTGTTAACAAACAACATAATAACCGGTGTGTCCGCTAACCAAGGTTCCACTGTACTTTAACCAAATTTGCATCTATATATGAGCATGAACTCCAAAAAAAACTGCATATTACTCGTGAAATATAAGTAAGTGTTTGTTTGTGTTGTGCGTCTCACAACCTCGCCCCGCCCCTCCCCCTTCTCGCCAGGTTTCAGACAACAGAGAGGTCAGACTCCTCTTGACCTCTACGTTCCACAGCCCCGGCACCAGAATAAGACCACACACACATGCCCACACACACATACACATACACATTCAGCTCACAACAGATAAGAATTATTGTAGCAGGTCGCAAACATGACAAATACATGTGCACGTATTGTATACAATACATACAGTATATATGTACATCATATGGGTATGCAGTATATGACATGCCGCCATAGTCTTTAGTTGACTGTGTGTGTAAGCCAATGGGATTCCATTTAGAGGTGGACGCCGTTAGCGACAACAACTTCTCAGTAATTCTAAGTGGAGAACTACTGAACCGTGAGTTTTTTGTGTTTTTTTGACGTCAGTCTTTATTGCTTCATGACCTCTGACCCTCTGTCTTGTCTGTGACCTAATCAAAGGGAGACGAGAAAACAAGCATCCTCCAGTCATTCATCACTCACTCCATCTTTGTCCTCTTCTAAGAGTCCTCAGTCTGTCGTAAGGGGAAATCAATGGATAGAGCGACACAAAGAACACACACACACACACACGTATACACACACACACAGCACTAATGAAGTAGAAAATAAAAAAAAATATCTTTGTACAGAACAACTGCAGACAATTGTGTTTGGGGTCCAAAGTTCTTGACCTTCAAATGAAAGGAATGAAAGGGTTTGAAAACTCAAAACTGAGTTGGACTCCTTGTTCATTTTGGAAAATATGACCAAGTGACCTTCTGGACAATTGTGTGAGAGTACTGTATATGAAGTATATGAAGTGAATGCTGCACCTTGCAACGTAATGGTATGTTCATGTTGGCCAAACACTTGCGAGGAAGTTGGATTTTCCTACATTCGATCTTGAAAGTCCATTTCAAGAAGATCAAAGTTGGTCGGAATGGTCAAAAATCAATCAAAAAATTCACTGGAACCTTGGTTTTTGCTGTTAATCTGTTCCTAAGGGTCGGTCGGAAACCGAATTGGATGAAAAGTGAAAGAGTTTTCCAAATCTAATTAATTCATTGACTTCCAAAAACTTCTATTGATGACTTTAGCTGCAGATCGAAATCCATTTCAGGCAATATATTTCCGTCCCAGTAGGGGGCAACAGTTCTGTTTTCAGTTCCTGTTTTCCTACAGCTCGGATATGAAGAAGACGGCAGTGACAGAATTGCTGGTGACGAATCCAGCAGAGACAAAAATACAGGCTGCTTACACTGTAAGTAGAAATAAAATAAAAATAAAATAATTGATCTCAGCCAGCAAAGCTCAGATTTAATTTAATTTAATTTAATTTAATTTAATTTAATTTAATTTAATTTAATTTAATTTAATTTAATTTAATTTAATTTAATCAGCACAATTGAACAGCATATAACAGGTTATGATAATAGGTTATGTAATAGCAATTTACTTGCACTTTTGATGCGTAAATCTCAATATCATTGCTTCTGACTGCCTTTGGGCAAGGCGGACATGTCAATAGCACCCGCCACTGGTCAGTGAGGAAAACAAAATGCAGAACCATACTAGGTAATGGTAATGGTAATGTAATTGTAATGGTAATAGTAATGGTTTTATTTCATTTGAACATGCATCAGATTACAATTGAGTGCATCCTATAATCAGTTCCCAGTTCCACATGTCCAAAAGGAGTAGGAAGAAGCAAAGCTTATTAAATCCTACCCCTCCATCTGGTACTTTTATAATCAGTAACTGTTATATTTGTTCACTTCCTGCTTTCCTAATATAGTTTAAGGGTTTTTTTTGCAAATTTCCCCACTGAGGGACGAATAAAGGCATATCTTATCTTATCTTTATTAATTTTTTTTAATTAAATTTTTTATTTTTTAATTTTTTTTGTCCTATACCGAAGTAGGAGGTGATATGAGCATCCAATGCCATAATGGGTACCATAGTAAGTGTCAATATAGTGATATATATAGCACATCATGACTGGTTCAAGACTCTTCATCCTTGTATTTAGCAAACATCAACTGCTTGTCAATCAGTAACTGTTACATTTGTTCACTTCCTGCTTTCCATAATACAGTTTAAGGTTTTGTTTTTTTTTTTTTTTAATTAATGTACCTCGTACCGTAGTAGGAGGTGATATGAGCATCCAATGCCATAATGGGTACCATAGTAAGTGTCAATATAGTGATATATATAGCACATCATGACTGGTTCAAGACTCTTCATCCTTGTATTTAGCAAACATCAACTGCTTGTCAATCAGTAACTGTTACATTTGTTCACTTCCTGCTTTCCATAATACAGTTTAAGGTTTTGTTTTTTTTTTTTTTTAATTAATGTACCTCGTACCGTAGTAGGAGGTGATATGAGCATCCAATGCCATAATGGGTACCATAGTAAGTGTCAATATAGTGATATATATAGCACATCATGACTGGTTCAAGACTCTTCATCCTTGTATTTAGCAAACATCAACTGCTTGTATTGTTTCTTGAATTGGCTCATCGTTGTGCATTGTTTGACTTCCTTACTCAATCCATTCCATAGTTTGATTCCACATACAGAAATGCTATCGCTTATTAACGTAGTCCTAGCATAGAAGATTTAGTTCTTCTCTTAGATTCAACATATATTTTACTTTTGTTATTTTAATGCTTTATTCCTTCAAAGTTCTACGTTTCACAGAACCATAGTAGTATTAAACTAGTTAAACAACGAAAAGCCACAACATATTGACGAATACCTGAAGGGGACTTCAAACTGCGGATGCATCACACTTTAGAAATGCAGGCTTTGAATTGCTTGTGAGATCAAATTGCATGCGGCGGTAGATAAGAGCATGTGACACAGAATTCAACTTTGGCCTCAAGTGAGCTGTGTAATCTGTGTGTGTGTGTGTGTGCGTGTGCGGCCATGCGTGTGGTATTCCGTAATGGAGCGGTATGAACGCCTCGTTAGCGAACGCCACTAAAACCGTGAAGGCCCTTCAGCGTATGAGTACCAGTTTAGATGGCATTCTTATGTACGTAGCACGATATTTTTTCTCGCCGGCACACACACAGTAGTACCTGCACACACGCACACTCGACGAGTACCAGTGTGTGTGGGCAGCTAACTGAATTGATGAAACTGGATTCTGCATCCTCCGGGGTGCAGAAATCCATACCGTATTTAGCATCGGAAAAGCTCCGTCATCTGTGATGTAAGCTCAGGAATGGCCTTAAGGTGTCGACAAAAACGGATGAAGATATGTCGAAGGGTGGCCGAGTGATTGCGCCACATTGCTGACGCATTCGTGTACCGTACGTCTTTGCATTCTTTACCACCGACAAAGAGAATACAATGGCGGCTACAACTGTAAACTGAAGGGTGTCTTTTAATCTGTGTCACCTTCCTCGTCTGTCACGCTCCTGTTATGTTTGGTAACATCCCCCTGCTTTTTTTTTTTTTTTTTTTTTTCCCCGCTCATCAAACGCAACACGTGTACACACACACACAGGCGTAGCAAACTTTCTTGTGGAGTTTTCACAGCAAAAAAAAAAAAAAACCAAACAAACATAAAACGGGGCTAACGCAAAAAGACGGGGTGGTATGCAGGAGAAGGGGGAGAAAAGGGAGGAGGAGAGAAAAGAGGGAAGTTATTTTCTCAGGTTTTTGAGGCTTGTGCCGCGTGTACTTCTGACAGGTGGGAGGGGAGATGAAGCGTGCATTGTGTGCACTTGCTAATTGGCATTGTTAGCGGGGACCGTCGACTGTGAATGGTAGAGATAGTATTAGCGAGGGTTCCCTGCACAGCGAGCGGTACAGATAGGAAGAATACGCGCGTCACAGGCAAAGGCTGCTTATGTTAAAGCTACATAAGGTCTGATAAACTTGCAGGTCTTTAATGGACTCAGCGGTAGAGAGAGGGGGGGTGGGGGGGGACACAAGCCCTACAATAGTCAGCTTCAGGCTTTTCTCTAAATACTCTGAATAAAAGCTCCATGGGGCTCATGAAGCCAGGTGACACACGTAGCAGATAATGAGCCATTGTATTGGAATGTGTGTATGTGTGTGTGTATCAGACGTGTGGGTGCTTGAAGGGTCAGGTAACACTCAAGGTGTGTATTACAAGCCACTGGCCATATGAATAGTTCTGCAAACAACACTGGATTCATTTACACACACACACCTGCACATGCACGCACTTTGGGATATTGTCTTTGGCAAGTGTTGGAAATCACATCTCATATTTTAGTTAGTCCGGTTTAGCTTGGTAATGCTAATGGTTTTGTTTTTATTTGAACATGCATCAGGTTACAATGGAATACATCGCGTAAATGTCGTAGAAGAAGAAAAGCCCCTGTCTACCCTCCATCTGTTACTTTTATAATCTATATTTTAACACATACAGAAGTATAAGGTAATGGTGACATAATGGTGAATTATTTCCAGACGCAACCATAATGATCATAAATTTGTTAAATAACAAAATAAACACAAAATGAAGGGCGGCACGGTGGTCGAGTGGTTAGCGCGCAGACCTCACAGCTAGGAGACCAGGGTTCCAATTCCACCCTCGACCATCTCTGTGTGGAGTTTACATGTTCTCCCTGTGCATGCGTGGGTTTTTTGCGGATACTCCGGTTTCCTCCCACATTCCTAAAACATGCTAGGTTAATTGTCCATAGGTATGAATGTGAGTGTGAATGGTTGTTTGTCTATATGTGCCCTGTGATTGGCTGACATGCAAACTCCACACAGAGATGGCCGAGGGTGGAATCGAACAGAGGTCTCCTAACCGTGAGGTATGCGCGCTAACCACTCAAACACCGTGCATCTCTCCTTCAGACGGGGTGCTAGAGCCTATCCAAGCCTATCCACAACCTGGACTGGTGGCCAGCCAATCACAAGGCACATACAGACAAACAACCATTCACACTCACATTCATACCTATGGACAATTTGGAGTCGCTAATTAACCTAGCATGTTTTTGGAATGTGGGAGGAAACCAGAGTACCCGGAGAAAAAAAAAACCACACACACATGTGGAGGACATGCAATCTCTACACAGAGATGCCCGAGCGGGGAATCGAACCCGCATCACCTAGCTCTCTTAGCTCCTAGCTGTGTGGTTTATTTTAAACATGCATATAATGTTACATAGGAGTACATATTATATTTACGGTTGAATCATGCACAATTTCCTTATCCCAGCCATCACTATTGAATTTGTTCACCTCCTGTATTCAATATAGCAACCCCGGAAAGCACATTTCCAACACAACTCGCTGTCCTGCAACAAGGAGATTAGCGCCAAAATCCATGAAGACCTGTGATCCATACATGGACCGATGAATCGGATGAGTTAGAACTCAGTCATGCATGCATTCATCGTCTATGCTGCTTGGTTTGGAGCCTATCCCAGCCGACTTTGTGTGAAAGATGGGGTACACCTTCAATCGTAGGGTACAATTCCTGGAGAAAACCCATAAATAATACCCAGGCAGAAAATTCTCCTGACGATTCGGCTAGCATGCAGCCTGTAATCACAGTTCAGTATACTTGTTTGTAGTATACTCCCACGCATGCCGTCCGCCTCCACTTTCTTTCATTGTATCCTTCCCAGCGTTCCTTAAGACCAAGACCCTTGGCTTTGTGTTGCTCCCTGTCTGTATCTGTGACACAGTACACACACAGACATGTAGAATGGTTCTTCCAGACAGAAACCACCTCAATGGCCTCACTTTCAGCCTTTTGAATGGGCTGGAGGGCGGGTGCATTCGAGTGAAGGAGGTGATGAGTGTGAATCAAGGTTCAATCACCTCTCCAAGAGACTTAAGAGATTCCCGCACGTAAAAGGGTTAGCGTACATGGACGTTTGGGAAGTATTACTAAGCAGTGGATTGCATGGTGTGGATGCGCATTGCCTTTCTCTGTGCAAGAGCAAGACAATGGTATTCAAACACTGGGCCTTGGTACTTGACCATCTTTACTATTTAGTACAATACTATGGCCATGACAGTGGTGTATGTGGTATTTAGAATACTTCTTCCTTTACAGTTTTTCACAAGAGGATGTCAAAAAATATAATGAAATACAATGAGAACCTTGGTTAGCAACATGTTCCAGATGGAAACCAAAGCATACTATGTTTTACAGTATATTTTTGCAGTATACTGTAAAAATTTATTCAGAACAGATTAATTCATGTATTCAGAACAGATTTGGAACAGATTAATTGTGATTCCGAACAGATTAATTGGATTTGCATATATGCAAATGCTATTTTTGGGGAGAACCCCAAAAAATGTCAACTCAATACCCTTTTTTATACTTTTACATGCAGAAAACAATTTATTTAAATGAACTTTTAATATGATTTCTACTTTGACACCTTCGTACCTTACTAGGACTTACTTCTTGAATTTTATAATGTTTCTTCTGGCAAATTAGTTTGACTCCATTGTAAGATAGAGCCACAAAGTGACAAAACGTTAAAAAGCAGGACTTTTTAACTTTGAATTAAAATTTTAGATTTTCCAAGTGCCTCTTAATATCACAAGAACATGTCAAAAAAAATAATGAAATACAATGAGAACCTTGGTTAGCAACATGAATGTGATGGAAACCAAAACATACTGTAACCGAATACATTTTACAGTATGCAAATCCAATTCATCTGTTCCGAACCCCAAAAAATGTTGACTCAAAGCACTTTTTTATACTTTTACATGCAGAAAACAATTTATTTAAATTAAATTTTAATATAATTTCTACCTTGACACCTTCGTACCTTACTAGGACTTACTTCTTGAATTTTATAATGTTTCTTCTTGCAAATTAGTTTGATTAGTTAAGATATTTTTCATTCAGAAAAGAGATTAGTGGCAACTGTGTTAGTTAGCAAAGAACTACCGAGTCACTGATGATGTCAGAGTCGGGGGACAATGACTTACGTGTCCGGTTTCCATGCTAACACGATAACAGGGGGAAAAAAAAATACATCCGCTTATGGTACGCTAAATGGGAAATGCTTCGAAAGTTTACGTATTTAGGTTAGATTGAGAAAATCATTGCTAGCCAGAAGCAACAACAACGCTGTCGGATTGCTATATGTATTATGTTATTACAGTCGAATCCTTTAGGATAACATGCTGTAGGATTGCATTATCCTTATATTCCACAACAAAGTATCACTTCATTACGCTGCCAGAAGTCATAATCCTCCGACCAGCGCGGCCCTCACAGAGAATCAAACAGATGATGCGGAAACGCAAGATGATGTTGGGGTGGTGGGGGGGGGGGTGGCGGCGTAATGACGCGTGTTTGTAAATAATCTCTCCGTCACAGCGGTAAATAGCAGTTTATTTAACAAGCCTCACATCACAGGAGCACTTTCACCCTCTGCCGCTCCGTTTCTTCCTCCCCTCCGCTCTGGTGTTGGGCTCGGTGCGGTTACAGCAGAGAGCATTAATAATAATAACAATGATAAACACAGAGTGGAGATAACCACAGCAGTGTGTGTATAAGAGGCCCTCACACTCCGTCGGCTTACAGCGCTTAGCCCCCATTAAAGACAAGATGCTGGGGGGGTGGGTGGCGGGAAGTCGCAGGGAAAATAAGAAGCTGTTATTTTGCATGATATTAACCACATGAAAGCGTACGAGGACAGTAAAAGTGGATGAAGACGGAGGGAGGGAGAGCGAGATGGTGGAATAATGTAAATAGCGGCTGGTGGAGTTATCGGGCATAGCACCGTCAGACTTGTGTGTGTGTGTGTGTGTGTGTGTGTTATCGTGCGCAACACTGTCAGACGGCCCATTGTTTGGGAAGTGATAAAGGCAATTTCCCAGAGTCCCTTGTAAAAGCGCATGCTTGGCTTAATTTGAGAGCCATTTTCCATAACAATGATGACAGTTTATACTGTACATCTCTCCTTCTTTTTAAAGCCCCCCCTGTCTGTCGCTGTATTACCTTGTTTCCTTGTGCTCATCCTTCCTGTATCTTTGCTTTCACTTTGTACTAACCTGCATTCATGCCTGTTTATTAGTATGCCCCCCCCCCCCCCCCTCCTCCCGTGTTTGGCATACTCCCTTTGAAAAGGCAACAATAGCTGATTGACTAATACCTGTCAGTAAAGGCACGCGATGCCGTTCACGTCGGATGGGAATGTTTTTCTCCTCTGCCCCTTCCTAATCTCGTGCTGACATGGAGCATTCGGAGCTGCGCTCCGCTGCCATCAGAGGAGAGCATGTTCTCTCATCATCGTGAGAGAGGGCCTATTAGAGGAGCGGAGGATGATGGGAGGCAGGGAGGAGAGAGGGGGTAAAAAAAAGGGAAATAGATCGCAGGTTCGGGGCAGGATAATTGACACGGATGCTCCGATTGCCTGTGGAGGAGGTTTTTTTGTTTTGTTTTTTTTTTCTTCTCTCCACAAGGCCTTTAGTGCAAAAGCAAACAAGATTTGATGCACAAACGTGCATGGCGCCACGCTAACAAACACACGTACATTCATGTGAGCATATTTTCCAAAACCTTGACGTTGCATTTGTGTGCTCTCATTTACATCGATGCTATGTGGAGTAAAATGGAGTACGTGGAGTAAAAATGATACCTGGCATCCACATATAAAACACATTGCCAAGTCACATAGCAAGCAAAAAATAGAGCCACAAACTCACAAAACGTTAAAAAGCAGGACTTTTTTAACTTTAAATTTAAATTTTAGATTTTGCTTCTTAAGATCACAAGAGCATGTCAAAAAATATAGAGAAATACAATGAGAACCTTGGTTAGCAACATGAATGTGATGGAAACCAAAACATACTGTAACCAAATACATTTTTACAGTATGCAAATCTAATTAATCTGTTCCGAACCCCAAAAAATGTTGACTAAATACACTTTTTTATACTTTTACATGCGTACCTTACTAGGACTTACTTCTTGAATTTAATTTTGTTTTTTCTGGCAAATTAGTTTGACTCCATTGTAAGATAGAGCGACAAAGTCACAAAATGTTAAAAAGCAGGACTTTTTAACTTCAAATTTAAATTTTAGATTTTCAAAGTACCTCTTAATATCACAAGAGCATGTCAAAAAATATAGTGACATACAATGAGAACCTTGGTTAGCAACATGAATGTGATGGAAACCAAAACATACTGTAACCGAATACATTTTTACAGTATGCAAATCTAATTATTCTGTTCCGAACCCCAAAAAATTTTGACTAAATACACTTTTTTATACTTTTACATGCGTACGTTACTAGGACTTACTTCTTGAATTTAATTTTGTTTTTTCTGGCAAATTAGTTTGACTCCATTGTAAGAGAGCGACAAAGTCACAAAATGTTAAAAAGCAGGACTTTTTAACTTCAAATTTACATTTTAGATTTTCAAAGTACCTCTTAATATCACAAGAGCATGTCAAAAAATATAGTGACATACAATGAGAACCTTGGTTAGCAACATGAATGTGATGGAAACCAAAACATACTGTAACCGAATACATTTTTACAGTATGCAAATCTAATTAATCTGTTCCGAACCCCAAAAAATGTTGACTAAATACACTTTTTTATACTTTTACATGCGTACCTTACTAGGACTTACTTCTTGAATTTAATTTTGTTTTTTCTGGCAAATTAGTTTGACTCCATTGTAAGATAGAGCGATAAAGTCACAAAACATTAAAAAGCAGGACTTTTTAACTTCAAATTTAAATTTTAGATTTTCAAAGTACCTCTTAATATCACAAGAGCATGTCAAAAAATATAGTGACATACAATGAGAACCTTGGTTAGCAACATGAATGTGATGGAAACCAAAACATACTGTAACCGAATACATTTTTACAGTATGCAAATCTAATTATTCTGTTCCGAACCCCAAAAAATTTTGACTAAATACACTTTTTTATACTTTTACATGCGTACCTTACTAGGACTTACTTCTTGAATTTAATTTTGTTTTTTCTGGCAAATTAGTTTGACTCCATTGTAAGATAGAGCGACAAAGTCACAAAATGTTAAAAAGCAGGACTTTTTAACTTCAAATTTACATTTTAGATTTTCAAAGTACCTCTTAATATCACAAGAGCATGTCAAAAAATATAGTGACATACAATGAGAACCTTGGTTAGCAACATGAATGTGATGGAAACCAAAACATACTGTAACCGAATACATTTTACAGTATGCAAATCCAATTAATCTGTTCCGAACCCCAAAAAATTTCAACTAAATACACTTTTTTATACTTTTACATGCAGAAAACAGTTTATTTAAATGAAATTTTAATATAATTTCTGCCTTGACACCTTCATACCTCACTAGGTCTTACAAATAATGTTTCTTCTGGCAAATTAGTTTGACTCCATTGTAAGATAGAGCGACAAAGTCACAAAACGTTAAAAAGCAGGACTTTTTTAACTTTAAATTTTAAATTTTAGATTTTCGAACTGCCTCTTAATATCACAAGAACATGTCAAAAAATATAATGAAATACAATGAGAACCTCGGTTAGCAACATGAATCTGTTCCAGAACCAAAACATACTGTAACCAAATACATTTTTACAGTATGCAAATCCAATTAATCTGTTCCGAACCCCAAAAAAAGTCAACTCAATGCTTTTTTATACTTTTACATGCAAAAAAAATTATTTAAATGCAATTTTAATATAATTTCTACCTTGACAAATGCCCAAAACGTTAAAAAGCAGGACTTTTTTAACTTTAAATTTAAATTTTAGTGCCTCTTAATATGATATGATACAGCTCTGCACAATTAAAATCAATTCGACAAAACTAAGAATACAGTACTTGTACTGTATCTCGTCAGATTACAATATTTCACCAGCAGGACCTTCCATCTTGAACTGATTATATCTCTGCTTGAAGACTACGTCCATATTTCCTATTTAGTTTACTAACGCCATACTATCCTAAAGGGGGCTGTTGCCTATACTAAACCCCCAACGCCAAGTTGCAACAGGCAATTATGAAGCTGAGGTGATATCTGCTTACTATAATCTATATGAAAAAGGAGCAGAAAAGACTCTTGGCCATTGAATTCCTTAAACCTGTTATCATTCTTCTAAGCTGAACTGTCGCTTGCTTTCTTTCCGGCTTCAAGGCTGCTTTATAGCATTGCAATGGAAAAGTGTTCTTATTGTTTGGTTATTTTTTTTATCGTCATATTTTATTGTCTGGGAAGAAATCCTCACTCTGGTGGTCTGGTGAACAAAGCGTGGGTTTGATAAAAAACACTTAAGTGTGATGCTATCTGCCCTTGATAAGTCGGCCTTAAATACCAGGTGGAAATGCGACATAATGACAAAAGTATTTAAAAGTATTTAAATCCTACCAAAATAGGTTTCCTTTACTTGCAACCTCAAATGTATAGCAGAAGATGCAATAATGTGTCAGCGTCGTCCGGACACACCGACCTGAGAACTGACTCTCTTTTTTTTTTTGGAGTCCCCGTTACAAATGGCCGCACGTAGGAAATGAGAGGATTGTTATTTCAAACTTAATAATGTTACACGACTCCATTAAGAAAACGCTGCTCTATCAAACTCCCACAATCTCCGGAGATAATTTAATCACCAAATGCCAAGCTGCCACGCCACATTTAGGTGTAATTTTCATCCATGCAAAGGTAATTTGTTTCGGTATTATGAATTAATTAAAGCCTAACAAAGATGGAGGAGGCTGTAGAATGTCTAATCAACAGGCCCTTGAAGACTGATTGATTCTTGCTCCTTCGCCGTGTGGCCTATCATGCTTTGTCCTTCTTGTCGCATCTTCCTCTACGGCGTGGATCGTTTTTTTTTTTTTTGCACTAATTCTGTGATTGGGCTGATCTGGACGGTAGAGAAGTATAGGTGATGTCTCATGCGGTTGGTCTGATGCTAAACCTGTGGAAATACTTTTTGAAGTTCTACTTAGAACCTCCTTGAGATCCAACAGTGCAAAATGTAAAATCTTATATTTTGATGAAGATGGGTGGTAGAAGGTCAAACCAGTCTATGTTCCCAGCCTAGCATAGTACCAGAAACCTTTATAGAACACCATACCAAAGGTTTTTTCAGGTCTTCTTTCTCTTTAGGCTTTTTTCACAGCAAATCAATCTCCTCCAGCCAGCCCTGTCTTCTGCAACGGTCTCTCTCATGTCCTCCTTCACTACATCCATGAACCTCTTCTTTGGTCTTCTTCTACCTGGCAGCATCCTTCTACCAATATATTCACTATCTCTCCTCTGGACATGTCCAAACCATCTCAATCTGGCCGATAACTGACTTGATCTCCAAGGCCTCTAACATGTAATGTCTTTCTGATGTACTCATTCCCGATCCTATCCATCCTGGTCACTCCCAATGAGAATCTCGGCATCCTCATTTCTGCTACCTCCAGTTCTGCTTCCTGTCTTTTTCTCGGTGGCAATGTCTCTAGACCCAACAACATGGCTGATCTCACCACAGTTTTGTATACCTTCCCTTTCATTTTAGCTGAAACTCTTCTATGAACTCTTCTATACTCTTTTAGCCTGAGACTTTTTTTAATCGTTAAGGTAACAGGTCAAAACATTCATTTTTATTCTCAAATTATCTTTTAAAAATTTTGCTCGGGGAAGACCAACGGATGTCTAACTAAAGAGTCATTCCGTAGTAAAAAATGTCTAAGTAATAATTGTATGCGCTCTAGTGTGTTTAGTGATTTCAATGTAACTGATCTTGAACAGGCGGCACGGCGGTCGAGTGGTTAGCACGCAGACCTCACAGCTAGAAGACCAGCTTGGGTTTTCTCCGGGTAGTCCGGTTTCCTCCCACATTCCAAAAACATGCTAGGTTAATTAGCGACTCCAAATTATCCATAGGTATGAATGTGAGTGTGAATGGTTGTTTGTCTATATGTGTGCCCTGTGATTGGCTGGCGACCAGTCCAGGGTGTACGCCGCCTCTCGCCTGAAGACAGCTGGGATAGGCTCCGGCACCCCCCCGCGACCCTAGAAAATGAATGAATGAACTTGAACATTTTCTACCCGGTAGGTCAAATGTCAATCAACGTTGTGGTAGTTTACCTTGTTCCATTTTTGGAGCTGTTAATTTTTAGCCGCTTGTCTTTGAAACATTTTAAAGAAACGTGTTTATTTTAACCTTTAATCAATAGCCATTGTTTTTTATTGTTTGTTTTCAACGCCCTTTTTTTTTTTTTTTTACCTGGACACTATGTCGGGAAGCAAGGACTAGATTGCTGTTTTTGAATACCTTAGCCAAAATTCTTGAGGTAGGCGGGGTTGAATGTTTTTTTAAAAGTATTGGGGTTTTTCCCCTTCTGGAGCAGTTGTCCATTTGACGTTTCGTGTGATGCTGAATTGCTATACGGCACTTGTTAACGCTAGACCAGTCCTCCATACATTCTTTTTTCTTTATATAAGCCAATTGAAACCCATCAGGGTGCAGCCATATGTCACTCAATCATTCCTGCAGGGACAAGCAGCAGTTGCCTATACGTTTGCATATACACGCGCATGCCGCAGGGTACCTTAAATTGTCCTTTTCACCCCTAAACACTCACTCACAGATGTACAGCGCTGCAAAAAAACACAAGAAACCATAAATCAATGTTATAACATGCCAAAGTCATATGCAGACAAGCCCTTCTCACGCACACACGCCGCACATGTCAGTTGTTATCTGTTTTTCAAATCTCCTGGTGTGTACACGATGCGGCGTTTCTCTACCAGCTGCACATACATACACGCGTCCATGTACAGAAAAGTTCACACCCAGACGCATACAACAAATACTTTCTCATCTGCTAACAACAACATACCTCAAATCCTTGCCTTGCTTGTATAAATATTTACCCTGCCAACCTGAGATATGTAGGGCATTGAACGTGGCGCAGACAATAGCCTTTAGGTTTGACAGTCTCAGACTCTGCCAACAGTCATTGAGTGGAAAATCATATTTTGCAAACAGCTTCTACACAACCTGCGATTATGGAAAGGTTGAAAAGCGTCTTAACTTTTAGTTTGTCAGATAGCTGTAGGTGCATTCCTTTGCTGTACTGTAGAGAGGTGATAAAAAAAAAAAAAAAAACGAGCTATGGAGAAGCTGGGGTCAGTGTGAAACTGGTGCACTTTAGATAAATCAGCGTTGTAAAATAAACATTGTTTAGTGACGGGGGCTTTCCATGGAGCATCATGGGAAATCATGTAGAGTTTGGTACTAAACAAACAAAACAACACTTTCTAAAAATTCAAAGACTTCATAAAATATTAAGTTCCATCTTTTAGTTGATGGATTAACTGGGGGGTTAGGCTGGAGCGCTTCCTCTCCTTGAATCTGGAATTGCTCAACATCCCAAGACATTTTGGACACAAACAGTTTCAGCCTTTTTTTGTGCAAACATGACCTTAGCACATCATACAAAGAAGACCAATTTCATCAAACACGTTTTGGGTGACCTAGAAATTCTGATCAAGGATGAATTGACAAAAAACAAAACAAAAAAAAAATCACAGTTAGGCCAAAATCTTCTCAGAAAAGTTGAAGCTGTTATACTTTATAAGACATGAACTTGTTTTTTGGTGTTAGAATGAACAGAAAAGGGAATACGTACGTGTTCATGTTTCACATAAGGATTGTAAATAATGGGCAACATTTAATAACTCCCCTTCTTGGCTCCAATTTACATTTTTTCCACCTAAAAAATATAAGTGCTCCATTAATTATTTAATGGATTTAATTTTAATAAATAATACAATATTAAAATATATATTAAAAATATATACAATAAAAATACATAATAAAACATATATAATATAAATTTAAATAAATATTTAATTTAATAAAAAAATATTATTATTATAAATTAAATTTTTGTGGTTGATTATGGCCTATTATTAATCAGAAAATATTGAAATACACTTCATATGTAGTGTTCCGGTCACGAGACACTACACTGAGACATTACAGTACCTTTGCTACAACAGTGCATGTAGTCAGTCATGGCATGTACCACATGACTGGGTGAACAAAAAGTTCTCCCATTTCATGTGGAAGTGGTAAGTTTGTGGCTTCTTATTTTGTCGTTCTTCCCAACTGCATTTGACACATCTTTTTATGTTTAGAGGAAATAAATTGTAAGCTAACTATTTAGCTCGGTAGCTCGCTATATGCAAAACTAGCGGCGGCTCTCTATTATGTCCCTGCAGTGACCCCTGTGACCCCAGTGAACAAAGAAGAATAGGAGTGTAAAAGTGACTATAGGGGTGTTATTTCATATCTACAGGACTCTAATAAGGGTTTAAAAATCTATTTAGAAGATCACAAATAGGTTTTCTATGCTCTAACGGCAAATATATTCTATTTATTAATTTTGAATACTATTTCACAGAAATTCAATAATCATGGTCGGGTCGGGAAACAATTAGCCATAATAAACGAGGGACTGACTGTACCAGCTAGCAAATGTTACCACTAGTGGTTTCAGAAAAATACAAAATTATGATGTTATTCATCACAATTCTGATTTAAACCGACCGAGATTTGGGAGTCGACAATTAGCATTCATGTCAATTTTATTCTGGGTCCATTGTCCATTCAGACAAATAGATGCCTCCTTCTTTGCTCCTTAGGAAATAAAATAAAATAAAATAAAATAAAATAAAATAAAATAAAATAAAATAAAATAAAATAAAATAAAATAAAATAAAATAAAATAAAATAAAATAAAATAAAATAAAATAAAATAAAATAAAATAAAATAAAATAAAATAAAGAACCCTACGCATCTTGTACTGTCATACTGTCTTGCACTGAAAATGGAGCTGCTGCAATTTCATTCTACTATATGTAAAATGACAATAAAGGGCATTCTGATTCTGATGTGTCGCTATAATATGTGGTGCAAAGTTAAGAAAGAAAAAAAACGAGTTATGCCCCTAACTGCGCTGCCTTTTTCCTCGGAGCCCAGAATAAAACAAGCCACAAATAGAAACTGCTAATACTTGGCAGGTACAGGGTTTCTTATTACTGCCTGCTGTTCACAATGGATGTCAGTAATATAACAGTATATAATGCACAGTAATATAACTATATACTGCATTTAAACTAAATGCTTGTATTTTAGATTTATTTTCCTCAATGTTTAAACGGTTCAAGTCCTATCTAGTCTTTTTCCAAAGGTGCACACATGGCTGGTTTGTTATACCGCCGGAACTCCTGCTGATAATCTCTGGTGTCTTGAAGCAGATGACCAATTAAAAATCCTTTGGCAAATAACCAATCAGTGCGGTGAGTGTCTTGGTCTCCATAGTACGCCACAGTTTTTTCACAGCCTTCTCCCCCTTTCCGTCGTGCCCATCACGCAGAGCCACGGGGGTCTTTTCACTGCACACGGACACACAATGACACATGCGCATGCACAAAAGTACACACTCACTTCACACACACACACACACACACAACCACCCACCAATGCTGTGCACCTTATTACTCTTTATTAATCTGCAGGGCGTTAATTGAAACCCCCCTGAGTCTGAGCCCTACCTGCATTCCCGCTCTCATTATCAACCAAGGTGCCTTTGGGAGCACCAGGGAAGGGGGGGGGGGTGGTGATGGAAAGGACTTAAGAGTCTCCCGTGACAGGCCAGTTGTACATCTACAGATCAGACTGAATTGAACTTAGCACATGATTTCTGGCTTCACAGTAATCAATGAGGAAAAAGGACGCCTGGAGCAAAACACGGATCTATGAAGCATCCATGCTGTGACCTTAATATCCTCGCTTGTGTGTTTGTTTCTCGACACTTGCCTCCGACTGAAGATTATTTTATGTCCGTTATTGAAGTATAGTGACAGATGAAGTACTGCAGGTGCAGTTTGTGAGACGCTTTTTGTTGGACGTGTACACAAAGTGCCTAGAGCGGCTACAGGTGCTCTGGCAAGACGCAGCTGCTTTCAGTCCAGTCTTTTCTACTTCAGGTTTACTTTCTATGAAAAGGCTCCGTCACCGGCGTACTACTGATTTACGTCTTAGACTGCGCTCACACATGGGAATGGGAGTCTCTGGTCTGCATCAAAGACAACATGAAAAGATGTTTCTCAAACGCTGTTTAACATTGAAACGAAACTCCATCCTTCCGCCATTGTCTGTACAGTTTGTTCACCGCATATTCTACTACATTGTACTACCATCTAGCTTTAGGTGAGAGGAGAGATTTGTCAACAGTCAATCATAACTCACACATGAGACAAAAAACACTCAGATTCAGACCTAAGGGTCTCCAGTTAACGTAACATTGTGTGTTTTGGGGATGTTCAAGGAAGCTGGAGTACTTGCAACTTGTTGCTTGTTGGATTTCATATTTTTTAACAAAATGTGGCGGGAAATACTTTAATATTGACTAAAAAAAATGGATAATATTCTCTATTACTCTCTGGTATTACCATATTTAACTTATGGTGTGGAGATATGGGCTAATAACTAGAAAAGCATTCTTCCCTCACTAAATGTACTGCATTGTTTATGTATTTTTTTATCAGAATGCAAAAATACACTTGTTGGTAATGGTAATGGTTTAATTTCATTTGAACATGCATCAGATTCCAATTGAATGCATCCCATAATCAGTTCACAGTTCCACATGTCCAAAAGGAGTAGGAAGAAGCAAAGCTTATTAAATCCTACCCCTTCATCTGGTACTTTTACAATCAGTAACTGTTACATTTGTTCACTTCCTGCTTTCACAATATAGTTTACGGATTTTTTTTATTTTTTATTTTTTAATTTAAAAAATATATATATTTTTGTCACGTACTGTACAAGTACAAGGTGATATGAGCATCCAATGCCATAATGGGTACCATAGTAAGTGTCAATATAGTGATATATATAGCACATCATGACTGGTTCAAGACTCTTCATCCTTGTATATTTAGCAATAATGCAACAATAATGGTGTTTATATACTTACGTAGTTTGAATACTACGGTCATCAATCTATTCATAGTCACCACTCAAATGGTGACAAGCATATGCAATATATGCTGTTGGATTTCATTGACAAATCTGTCAGTTTCTTGTAAAATAATGAATGATTCTTCTTTTTTCCCTTTCTGCTGTCGCCACAGCAAATCAATCTCCTCCATCCAACCCTGTCTTCTGCATCTGTCTTTCTCACACCAACTACGCTCATGTCCTCCTACACTACATCCATAAACCTCCTCTTTGGTCTTCCTTTACCTGGCAGCATCCTTCTACCAATATATCCTCTGGACATGTCCCAACCATCTCAGTCTGGCTGATAACTGACTTTATCTCCAAGGCCTCTAACATGTAATGTCCCTCTGATGTACTCCTTCCTGATCCTATCCATCCTGGTCACTCCCAATGAGAACCTCAGCATCCTCATCTTTGCTACCTCCAGTTTTGCTTCCTGTCTTTTCCTCAGTGGTACTGTCTCTAGACCAAACAACATGGCTGATCTCACCGCAGTTTTGTATACTTCGACCGATTCGATATGGAAGTCTTGAGTTGTTTTTTTTTTAAACGTCGGATGCCCTTCCTGGCACAACCCTCTGTATTTATACAGGCTTGGGACTGGCACAACACGGCACGAGCTTGAACCCCATTGAGGCTAATGACTGGTTAAGCATTTAAAAACACAACAATATAATCCATACAGTAAACGAATGTAAGACGCCAGTGCTTTTCTTTATTGATAAACATTTACTGGTTTCCATTGCAAGCAAATTTCCAACATATGACTTCGCTTCGCCACATTTGCCACCTTTTTGCTCTGTCTCCAAAACCTATATCACACCTAGATCACATACTTTGCGTCCCTGTTCTGCGCGTACGCAAGCTTAATCGATGAGACCCCTGCTAGGATGTTTCGGCAACAGCTCCTCTGTATTCAACCGGAGTTCCAACCAAACCAGGCCAGGATTGAGTTTACTTTGCTGGTGATAGAAGTTGAACGTGTAGAGTAAAGAGTGTGTGCACGTGTGTGTGCATGAGCGTCAATATGTGCCAGGAGGGAAGGGGATCCGATTAGTACTACTCTGAAAGTAATTACCTTAATTAAAGCAGTAATGTGTGGAGACAGAAGGGAGGGAAGAGAAAGGAAAGGAGGAGGAAGTGGGTGGACAGGAGAGAACCTGCCATCTTTTATGGAGCAGTTTAGGGACTAGTGATTTAAGGGGCACACTCAACAGTGGGTGGGGGTGGGCAGAGCAGCAGTTGAGAGGAGGGGGTCCGGGGGCTTCAGTGTGGGTTCTTATGATAGAATAAAGGAGGTAAGGCCGGGAGAAATAGATTGTGGGAGTTTGACAAAACAATTTTCTCAAAAATGTTAATTTATGGTTCCAGAAAGATATCTTGTATAAAAAAAAAACACACAGTCCTAAAGTGATGACATTTATTCATCTGATCGTTAACATGATCTCCCAAGAATTGAGTAATAAATTGTGCACTGTTTTAGATTCAGAATGGACTCTTTTACAGGCTCATCATGCCTGCGCTTTAAAAATAATGGAATGTCCTGCTGCAGCACACTCCACAACATGCGTGGACACGCTGTGCTTGTTTCAAGAGCAATTCAAAAAAGTGGGGCAGCAATGTCTTCCTCGCAGCCAGGTGGTTCTGGAACCAAATCTCTGGGACCTCTTGGTGTGGATTAGGGGTTACTAAAACATCTTTGACTTTGCTGGTACTGGGAAAAATGTAGAGCCAGGTAACCATATTGACCACTGATCAAAATCTGCCTTTGCTACGTCAAAATTAACTCCATATAGACGTGGACCACCAGAAAATTCTTCCATCTTCCAACCCGTTGACCAGCATTTCTCTCCTCAACCATCCATACCGCATCATTGCTCACAACACTAAGCCAACAAGTTGTGGTTGCTCATGGAGCCGACATCACAAGCCCAACCCTGACAAAGAGCCCCAAAGGTTGGGGTGCACAAGGTGTGGCCCAGGGCCATCTGCGGCCCACGGCTCATTTGTCATGTCATCACAAACAGCAAAAATGATCAGAATAGAGCAAAAGGCACAATGAAAAAAAGGTGAAATGTTCAACACAAAATCAACACCTAATATTTATACATTATGGAAATGGTAATGGTGATGGTTTTATTTCATTTGAACATTTATCAGATTACAATTGAATGCATCACATAATCAGTTCACAGTTCCACATGTCCAAAAGGAGTAGGAAGAAGCAAAGCTTATTAAATCCTACCCCTCCATCTGGTACTTTTACAATCAGTAACTGTTACATTTGTTCACTTCCTGCTTTCCTAATATAGTTTAAGTTTTTTTTTTTTTTAATTTTACAATTATACAATGACATAATGTATGGTCATATCACTTTGTACTTCGGTATGTGACAAAAAAAACGTAAACTATATTAGGAAAGCAGGAAGTGAACAAATGTAACAGTTACTGATTGTAAAAGTACCAGATGGAGGGGTAGGATTTAATAAGCTTTGCTTCTTCCTACTCCTTTTGAACATGTGGAACTTTATTTTTTGGTTTTTTTTGTCACGTACCGAAGTACGAAGTGATATGACCTTACATTATGTCATTGTATAATTGTAAAATTAAAAAAAAAAAAAAAAACTTCAACTATATTAAGAAAGCAGGAAGTGATCAAATTATACAACAACATTATTCAACAACAACAAACCAATCATTAAAAATCATAACCAACAGTTAAGATTCCTACTATCAACAAGTAAGACAGGTTAGACTTAATACATTCAAGTCCAATTAAATGCTGGCAACGATACAATTTTCAAAGCTATAAAAACAAAACAAAGTCCCAACCAAAAACATTCCGCACTTCTCTTACTTTTCTGCAGATTCGCTAGCTGAACTGAGTGAGTTGGAGTGTATGAAGTTAAAATCATGCCGAAATCTCACAAACACACAAAACATGTTTCACTCACACCCAACGGTTCGCAAACAAACTGAGTGTGATTTGCAAATACAAAACATCATTCCCTAACGGATGCATTTTGTTTTGCAAATAAGGAACTTACCTATCAAACAAATAGAACCTGCTTCAGAAACAAATTCAGCATGTTTTCCATGTTTAACCCCATCAGACCGATTCTTCTGGAGGTGTGATGTTAGCCGTGCTAATATTACTGTGCTTTACACCCATCACAAATTGACCATCGGACATACAGAACTAGCAAGCTTATTGCTCTGTGGTGCGTGATGTCATCACTCCCATCCCGAGTCAGGCATGCAACCACACTAGCATGCTAAACCAAGCTAAGTTTCCATTTACACTTCACGTTCCCCCGTTATCACAATTTCAACCTGAGTTGGGGAAGAAGCGGTTTAGTGTTTACAGTTAAAGTGGTCCGACGATTAAATACTTCCCCACATGAACGTTCATTCTCCTCATTTCATTAATTTTAAGCATCAAAGTACGCCGCGGCCTGCAACTCCGCTTGTTTACGTTTTTCATTCATACCGGTATAAGTCATTTTGGAGACCAGGGTTCAATTCCACAGGGTTCAATTCCACCCTCAGCCATGTCTGTGTGGAGTTTGCATGTTCTCCCCGTATATGTGTATATGTTTTCACCGGGTACTCCGGTTTCCTTCCATTCCAAAAAAAACCATGCTAGGTTAATTGGCGACTCCAAATTGTCCATAGGTATGAATGTGAGTGTGAATGGTTGTTTGTCTATATGTGCCCTGTGATTGGCTGGCCACCAGTCCAGGTTGTACCCCGCCTCTCGCCCAAAGACAGCGACCCTCATTAGGATAAGCAGTAGAAAATTAATGAATGAATGAATATTCTTTGCAATTCCTAACGAGGTCCATCTATTACTCCAAGACTGAAGTGTAGGTGAAAATGTTATTTCAACATATGCCAGGCATCTCTCATTATCTCCCTTTAGCACCCACTCACTCTCAGTCCTGGTAATGTGGCTGACCACTGACTGACTGCCACTTCAATAGAAGGGAGCAGAGTGTCGGACAGCCCTCCAAAACGGGCTGCTCTGAACAGGACTGGTACAGGTACCTTGATGATGGTGTCTGGGATGTTTAGACCAAATCATTTCTTAGGCTTGTATTAAATTTGGTTTTAATATGTTCCCTTTCATTTTGCCTTGGTGCCGGGCAATAGTGGTTCACTTGGGTCACCTTAGGATGTAGAAAATGGATGGATGCATGGATACTTCCTTAAACATCTTTCACTTGTATAGTGCTTTTCCACCTCCAAGGCACTCCAATCACGCTGGCATTGTTAGCCCATTTACCTACTGATGACGCAGCATCAGGACCAACTGCTGGAGATGCTGTATTTTGTCCAAGGATACTTAGACACGATCACGAGAGGACAGAGAATCGAACCTGCAACTGTTATCTCAGTGGCACCAAAGACTCGAGTAACTTTCAAAAGTGATGAAAAAGAGATCATGAAATACAGGCCGGTGTTGAACCTCCCTTCATGCGTCCTGCACACGGCTTCCAGGTACGTGTGGATGTGTGCGGTTGCGTTCCTTTGAAATAGCATCTTTTCTGATGGAGTGATAATGAAAATAATAACATCCCTGACAAAATATTCATAAAGGTAATGATGAATGCCATATTTTTTCAGCAAGATACATCAGACGACGTCTTGGTTAAAGGAAAACACCGAACGACGTTTCCAACACCCTCAAATTATCTGGCGCTTTCACAATTCACTGATAGCGTAGATGAGAGCTGAGGAAAATGGACACACAATTATACTCACTTGTCGTATATTAATACTGCTTCTTGACATCTTCCATGGACCCTGGGCTGTCATCTCTTTGTCTGCTTTAATTGAAAATTAATGGTTAGTGCGTTGCCAAGGCAACTGCAGCAGCAGTGATGGGGAAGTGAGTCGCATTCAGGCAGACACCAGTGGCATTGTTTGTCCTGTCTGACCTTGGAAGTCAAAGAAGAGGACGGGCAGGGGAGGACAAAAAAAAAAGACATTAATAAAAGAATGGAGTGTTAAGGGTTGAATGCTGTGCGGTGGAGCGGGGACGAAAAATAAAATAAACTTATTGTAGCCATGCTTTTTCAGGTTGAGAGGGGGAAAAAAATATGCTAGGAGGTGACCAAAGATATGATGTCAAAATGCCAAATGGAGAGAATTGTGTTTGAGTGCAAGAGCAGAAAAGGCCTGGTGATTTTTCTGTGTAGCGTCAGCGTCACCTCTGTACCGATGGAGTCGGAGGGTACCTTATAGCTCCATAATCATTTGGACACAGGTGGCTTTTTTGTGTCTTTGTTAGTCATAAGGCATGTTAGTCCTTAGTATGTTTACAAATCAGCTGGGATGGACATAAAGTGAGGTACTAGTCTGATTAGACTAGGTAGGACTAGACTAGGCTGACTTGAGGAGACTAGACCAGAGCTGTCCTATCTAGTCCTAACATGATCTGGGATTAGACCTTGATTTTAGAATTTAAAAATAGAATTTTCATGAGTGAATGAAAGTTGCAAAGCATGTGATTGTGTGACATTATATATCTCCACAGGTGACATGACTGGAAACCAGTTACATGCGGGTGACCCGGGCCAGCCCCCACAGCTCCTAATGGGTAGGGATTTGATTCACTCATTAACATTACCCTGCAGCACGACGAAGATGTAATCTGGCAAGACCATCTTGCTAAGATTATGCAGTAGCTCACAAAAGTGATAAAACATTTTATAATATTATTATAGCTAACAGCTAACAGCTGTCTTCTACACCCTGGACTGGTGGCCAGCCAATCATAGGGCACATATAGACAAACAACCATTCACACTCAAATTCATACCTATGGACAATTTGGAGTCGCCAATTAACCTAGCATGTTTTTGGGATATGGGAGGAAACCGGAGTACCCGGAGAAAACCTGGCGAGAACATGCAAACTCCACACAGAGATGGCCGAGGGTGGAATTGAACTCCAGTCTCCTAGCTGTGAGGTCTGCGCGCTAACCACACAACCGCCATGCAGCCTTATTATCCCATCAAATACTCATAATGTAATTCCTGAAATATTGTCAAATAAACTTGAGAAGATATATAATAATAAAATGAGCGCTAGAACGTGAGGGCTAATTTTTGGTCTCTACTTGCTAGCTTAGCATAACATTTTCACAATAAAGACTCTATTAGTTACATTTCAGAGCGTCTACTTTTCCGCATTATTAGACTGAACATACAGAAATGATAAACTATGACTTACACAAGATACAAATAATTTCTCTGTGACATTCATAATAAACAAAATGTGTTAGCTTGATGCTAATTTACATTGTAAATCCCATTTCCACGCTAGCAATTAGCTGTAGCAATTTACATGGTGATTTCCAACACATCTAAATACAATACAAATACTAAGACGTCACATATATTTTTTTATAGGTACTGTACAAGCTGATGAAGCTGATCATTTTCTTTACAATGTTTCCGCCGTGCAGCCTTATTATAACATCAAATACTCAAAATGTCATTTTAAAAATATTGTCACTTGAGAAGATAATAAAATAATAAATTAAATAAATAATAAAATGAGTGCCGGAACATGAGGGCTAATTTTTGGTCTCTACTTGCTAGCT
Source organism: Doryrhamphus excisus (assembly GCF_037039965.1). Lineage (NCBI taxonomy): Eukaryota > Metazoa > Chordata > Actinopteri > Syngnathiformes > Syngnathidae > Doryrhamphus > Doryrhamphus excisus. Next base: position 16,374,198 of record NC_136374.1, read on the forward strand.
TAACAGACACTAACATTTTCTCAATAAAGACTCCATTAGTTACATTTCAGAGCGTCTACTTTTCCGCATTATTAGACTGAACATACACAAATGATAAACTATGACTTACACAAGATACAAATAATTTCTCTGTGACATTCATTATAAACAAAATGTGCTAGCTTGATGCTAATTTACATTGTAAATCCCATTTCCACGCTAGCAATTAGCAGTAGCAATTTACATGGTGATTTCCAACACATCCAAATACGAAGACGTCACATACATTTTTATAGGTACTGTACATTTGATCATTTTCTTTACAATGTTTCCAATTTTTAAAACACAAAGTATGTTTTACAACTCTCTAGGGTTGTATATGGACAAAGAATGAAGGCCTCCAGTATGTTGATCTCCATCGCTTCTTCTTTGTTGGTCACTTAAAGTGTGGATCTACACAAACCAGATATGAATAAACTATTATACTTGTTAGTAAGCGCTTACTGTATGTGTATTTCAGCTTAAACCGTCTCTCTGTGTGCCACAAAGCAAGACCGAGTCACTTCATGTGGACGATATGGACGATTGAGGTAAGAAATTGAGGGTGGAGAAAAGATAGAGAGTCTGAGGAAGTGAGCGAGAGAGAAAATGAGGAGAATGGATCACTTTTCCATATTGCATGTGTAGCCGAATCCATCATCTTGCGGAACCATCATGTGCGTCATTCACATCAAAATTTTTCCAAATTAAAAAGCCACCTCACTCCCCTCTGCTCCTCTTTGCTAATCCCCTCTGCTGCACCCCACTTCTCTGTTACCATTAAGCCACGCGTGCCTCGTCGGAAAGTTACTCATATATGATGTTTTTGTAGCTGCAATGTAGCCTCGGGATGCAAAACACATCTCGGAGCTGCCAGATGAGGACTCAGTGGTTATCTTATCTGATGCAAAAAAAAAAAAAAAAAAGGGGGGGGTGGTGAATTTTATTTGCATGCTGCATTGATGTTCAAATAGCTGTTTGAATGCTTCCTCAGCAGCCCGGACAGACTGTGATTGTGTGGCGGGCGAGCAAACAAGTGTATCAGATGATATCAGCCGTGCCCTACTTAACTAGTCCGGGTGAGACGTGCAAACGCGGCAGACCGTATAAACTTTACTCGGCTTCTATGCACATCTGTCTCGAACTTTGTGTGTGTGTGTGTGTAAGCTCCTTTAGCGTGCATCTGTTGCACTTTATGGCAGAGATATGTTAAGTACCTCATATTGCAGCCATAAAAATAAGGTCTGCTGTGGAAGTAGCTTGATGCAGTTGAAAAAGTTGAATTGGGGAGGAAGGGTGTAATGTCACAAATCACTCACTGCTCTTTTGGCCTCACACACACGCTTGATCATACGCCTGCCAGAGGGGCCTGTCTGGCTTTCAGATGGACCCAAAAATGACAAAAGGAAAAGCAAGGACAGGAAAAGAGTTGCGATAGGAGGAGAAACAAGAAGACAGATGAAAGCAAAAACGAAAGAAATGAAGACAGTTATAGGAAGAAGTCTGAATTTTAAAGCAAGGATGCGTCACTCAGGGCAAACGGACGGACTCGTACCGAGTTCTTTCATCCTTCGCCGTATTGTGTAGAGGTCTGTTTTCACATTTCAGGATCAATTCAAACCGGGAAAGGTGAGGCGGAAGGCACATGGAAGCCTACTCCCGAATCTTCCGTCTATCTTTGTGCGGAAAAAACTTCTTTCTTTGACAGACTTCTGAGGTTTGATACCTTGCGATTCTGCGCTTAATCCTGGTTAGAATTTAAATAGAAGCTAAATCATTGTCTTTCTTTTCCGTCCTCTTCCCGCCGCCGCCGCCGCAACGCTGTCGCCCAATCTCTCGCACTCCCTCAGAAAAAAGCCTGACCTCTGCATTTTTTTTGTCTCCTTTCTTAAGATTGGTTTTAAATACTCAGCAGATTAAAGCGCAGGCATGAAAGCTCACATTAGCCATATATTTAAAAAAATCCCCCCTGGTCGATAATCCATGTATTTGTCAGAATCAAACACAGCGGAATAGAAAAAGGCAGCAATGAGATGATGGCTAGCAAGAACCAGACATATTGTGAAGGGGAATTAGAAGGAGAAAGATACATTTAGCAGAATGTGGCCTTCAAGGTAATCATTGAAATTGGCTCCAGAATGCCTCCTGTGAACGTTTGTGATGACCTCTGATGCCCTTCACATTCCCTCTTTTGTAACCTGTGGCAATAATGTAGACTGATGCAAATAATGTACTAGAATATAATTCGCATACTATTTAGTGTGTTTAAATGCCGAATGGATGCATTCAGTGTCACGGTGGTGGTTTTTACTGTATATACAGCATACCAAATTGAAACACTTCACCACAAAAAAAAATACTTTAGTCATTAACAGTCCTTGCTTGCATCTTTGTTAGTCCAAAGCAATGAGACGAACGGTGCAACGGACAGAGGTGCAGGTCAGTGGAAATCATTGAGCCTTTCATACATTGCACTGTACACTCCCTAAATGTTAATACAGCATGTAATGAATTCCGCAGTTCAACTTTTATGAACTACATATCGCCTTTTGATGAGCTTAAATCTTCAAGGCTGTAAAAATCAAATAGAGTTTTTTTTTTCTTTTAATTCACTGATTTCTGTAAAGAGAGCTCTCATTTACCACAAGTGTTGCCATATAAGCAATATATTTTCAATGTCAAAAATAATAAGGGAGATTTTTATTCCGACTTCCTCACTCCTCTCAAGTACAGGTGACGAAAGTGCCAAGTGAATGTCATGTATGTGTGTATTTGATTTAAAATTCATTCACACGCATGTATGACATGAAACTTTGAGTTTTTATAGCAATATTTAACTCTCACCTTATGAATTCGATTTTTTCCGTCTTTCTGTTTTATTCTTTGAAATAAACCGTGCTTCCTGTTATCTATCAACCTATCGCCACATGCAAGATAGAGTCTTGAGCTGGCTATTGTATCAAGGCTGTTATACATGTCAGCTTAACACTGATGGCTACGCTAATGTGACAGAGCTCTCTGGGTTACATCTTTCTCTGCTGGATTAAAAAAAAAAAAGCATCGGTCTGTACACAATCCATCTTTCGAGGCGCATACACACTTGCCAAAAAGGTTACTAAAGCCAGCCTGACTACTTCGATCCTTCCAAGGCGGCCTTGCTCATACATTGAACGGCAGTGACTGACAGCACACAATGCAGAGGTAAAATCAGAACCCTGTTTTGTATCTGTGTGTGTGTGTGTGTGTGTGTGTGAAGCTTTCGGAGACAAAGACCCCTGCTGTAGGGAGTCCTGTGGGAAAGGCGTGCGGCCGGAAGATGTGAGCGCACCGGCGAGTGATAATGTCAGCTGGAGAGATACGGCGTGTCATTTTACACAAGCGCACATCAAAAGTGACAGTGTAGCGGGGAAAGACAGGGGAAGACAGCTTGTCATTTGTTTGCTTTGATACAAGATTGCAAAGGGGATCGGACTGGAAGGCTCTGCAGATGCGTGTGTGTGTGTGTGTGTGTTTGTTTGAGTTGTGCATGGTTGCAAACGTAAGAAGCAACATCTCATCAGCATTAGTGTGCATTTTCCTTCAAAACATCCATTTAGTCAAACCTCTAAGATGGAACGCTGGTTAAACTATTTTCCCCATTCAAGTCCACATTTTTTTGGTCTGCCTTCTGGTCTCATCTGGCTTTCTTTTTTATGGAAAAGAAGTCAGTAGGGCCTTGCATTGATGACCGGGAACTCAATAGATTACTGCTAAGAATAAGTAACCTTTGCCCCCTCCTCGACTCTGCCTTTACTCCGCTTCACGGCTCCATGGTGTGCTCCAAATTAGATCTTCACAATGCTTATCTAGTCCATAAACGCGATGGTGAAGTGTGAAAGACGGCATGTAATACCCCACTGGGTCACTTCCAGTACCTCGTCATACATTTTGGTGTTATCAACTGATCTTTTGGGATATGTTTGTCTTTGAATACCTTAATGATATTTTTGGTTTCTTCTTTGCAAGACCACCACCAGACCCTGAGAAAGTGCAGACTGGTATCAAGTGGTCGGACCCTCTTTTCGCAACGGCCTTCTTGGGTTTTGGGGATTTGCAAAGTTCTACTTTGGTTTTGTTTGCAATTTCAGTGTCTTACTTCTTAGGATCTGAGGAATATATTGGGCTGGTATTTGCGTTCTTGACTTGAATCGGTATCGGCTGATACGTGCGCGGGTTCACCGATATATTTTTCCGCGCATTTACAGACAGGCATCCGCTGGGCAGCTTTGTGTTGACCCTGTGAGGACCCTGCATGCAACACACGCAGATGGATATGAATATTTACACCTTGATAATACTGTTTAAATGATTGTTTAAGAAAGCTGAATCCTACTGTTTTCAGTGTTTACATTTCAATAAATATTTGTTTAAACTTGAGACTTGTAATATTTGTTATCATTGTCATTTTTTCATATAAATTGAGGGAGCAAAAGCAGTATCGGCCACAAATATCGGCCCAAGCAAAATCGGCCATCGGCAAAGGGTGATGGAAAAAAATCGGTATCGGCACCGGCCGGAAAAAAAACATATCGGTCGATCCCTACTTACTTCCATCAAGGTACCCTTGCCTGCCCCGACAAAGCCGATTCGGTATTTGGTAAACTCAAAGAACTGTTTACCTCCAGTCCTGGTCTGGCCCGTTCTAATCCCTCTCTCTCCTTTTTGGTCCATGTGGACGCCTGGACTTGGTTACTGGACTGCCTCCTTCCAAGGACAATAGCACCAGTTTCACCATAGTGGGCAGATTCTCAGGTCAAGTCCATTTTGGATTTCTTTGAAAGCTTCCGTCAGCTTGAGAAACAGCCAAGCTGACAGATGAGCCTTCATGTTTTCCGCCTGCGTTCGATTCCGGCAGACTTGGTGTCCAATTTACCTTTCAGGCGTTTTGCAAGGCAATCAGAGCCACTTCCTTTACGTACCACCCACATGTAGGTGGTACATGCCATGTCAATGCCAGTGCTATCCACCATAAGCTGCTTGGCTCTCTTCCTGGGCTTCCACTTTTTCATGTCTCTCGCCTCTCCAGTCGTACCTCCTCCTCAGCTGGTCCAGGGCAACCCTTAGTGTACAGTCAAAGCCATTTTAGATGTGAGAAGAAGGGGTGGTGGTTTCCAGGACCAAAGTTTGCGCATTTGGAAGTTTGAGATGGATTGTTGGTTTCTAAAAGCATGGTAAAACTGACTCTTCGTGATGTCACAGAGGGGCGGACTTCCTTACAGTATATGGTTAACAATTAGGAAGCACTTTGGGCGTGTGACCAATCACAGCGGAGTGGGCATGCCCGGAGGCGGGCCATGGAAATACAGATGGAATAGGTGCAGATTCTGCAAAATATAATTTCTGTGCGGGTTATTGTGTGTAGCTGCTCTATAGGAGACCACAACTTAATACAAAGGGTCTAAAAATGAGCATAATAGCCCCCCTTTAACAATCCTTTAACACTCCCCCCATATAAACCAGGGATTTCCAAAGTTGGGACCATGAACCATTTGTGGATGCCATTTGTAATAAGCCTGTGAACGGCACATTATAAGTAACTAATAATAAGTAACTAAGAAAAAACTGAAATTTTATTCTAAAAACACTAAAATACTAAAGGTACATATAAATATAAGTACACATATAGCGACTTCTCATCATTCCATGTTAATTTCAGAGTTAAACTAATATACCTCGTTAAACTATGCCAATTTCCAGTTAAGCTACGATCACTTCCTGTTCATGCCCCATCCATTTTTTTTTAAATGTCCGATTTATGACCCACCCATGTTAAGTACAGATGCCGATACAGATCATTTAGAACGGATAAAGATTATGGTGTACTCGCTCATCCCTATTCTTTAACCGTATTGTACAATATGTTCCATTTTTGGTTTTTTGGCCTTTCGAATTTTCTGATTTGTAATACAATTTTTAAAAGTTTATTTCATAAAATTCTAAAACAAATCCTTTTCAAGCAACTACACATCATAATGACATTTTTTTTGTACAAAATCAATCTAAATTCCTTGTAAAGAACACCCACCTAGCTTACTATGCACTCATTTGGCTTCTCGATCACTTTGAAATGTTTTCCATCACATTTCCTCGACATCATTTTTGGGCCAAACATCAGAAGAGAAACCTTCACGTTGCATGTGAGCAAACTTTCACATATGATTAAGGGATTGCGAATTACGCCAATCAAAACCTACGTTTTTTGGTTGTTAATAAACAAATTCAAACATTGACTCTTCTGAGCGGGTTCAATGAAAAGAAAAATAGTTTATATACGCGTCACAATCAAAGTGTGTGTCAAATTTCTGTCTCTCGTTTCTGCAAGTCGTCACGGACAGCTCGAACTGATGTGTTTGGGTGTGTGTGTGTGTGTGTGTGTGTATGAGTGTGTACCTGTCGCTTACACATATACACACTCCTTCCCGGACTTTTTTAGGCACAAGTGCCAAAAAATGAAGGGAGTCCTTGAGGTATTGAATGAGTCCTCCCTCACTTTTCTTTGGCTCGCCTTCTCTGCTTGTGTGCCTGCCGTCTGCGTACAGTACAAGTGTGTGCACAAACATCTTGTTAGCACATCTATGGCTGCCTTGGACGGGACTCCGAATGATTCCATGCACAAGCGGTGTGTGTGTGTATGTGTGTGTGATGCACCACACATGATGACAGTGGGCATGCTTATGGGTGAGTAACGGGAAGCAGTGTGTGATGTGTTTCCAATGACACTGTGCCGAGGCTCCACATGCACACTATGATTATATTTTAATTTGCACTTGCTCATGTATTATTATTATTATTATTATTATTATTATTATTATTTTAAGGGCAACCTCAGTTTGTTTGTGCATGCAGCCTGTCTGTGTTGTCTCTATTTGTAAAACATGCATACTTATATATATATTTGCATAATCAGTATGTTTGTGTGGATTCGGGGTGTCGACGAGGGACTTGTTTGCAAACATCAACAGCGGCAGTTTTATTGTAGCGCACCCAGAAGATCTGTTTATTAAAAGCTCCCTTGTAACTCTTGTACGATGAAAAAAATGAAAAAAAAACATACACAACAAAGAGGAAGTGATTCAATAAATAGACAGAAACATTTTTCCTCTTAACTCTACTGGAGGGATCAGAGGCTGTGTGACACTTTGGGTGAGCGACGCCATATTTCTCTTTAATTAAGCTTGGGGAAAACCTTGTAGTGCAGCCAACCTAGCACATGAAGCCACTTATGTTTTAATTTAATTACCTGTCCACTTTGATAATTATTCACCCTGATTAACATGAGGGGCGCAGAGGAATGGTACAGATTCAAACCCAAGTTACTGGACAGTTCTGATCCACTTATGCAAGCGTCTTGTTTTGCTCAGTTTTGGGACTTTATACTGTTGTGATCCAAAATTGTCATGTTCACTTTAATGCATCAGCTCACAATTAGTCTCATTCGGTTTTACATAACAGACCCAGCCTATCTTTGTCATTCTGAAGTGTAAAGGAAGCAAGATCAAACTAGAAAAAAAATGAATCGGACTCAAGTATCGCATCTCTTTGGTTGTACAATTTGACCAAAAAGTATCGCGTAGCTCAGGGGTGGGCAAACTACGTCCCGGGGGCCACATCCGGCCCGCCAAGTATGGCCCGCCCAATCTTTCCAAAGTATTTCATTTAAACTCAACATACAACCTGGCATCATGGCCTGAGCCAACCTTTTGATGGTTTTATCAATTTTGTTTTTTGACATGGTTTGTTGTTTACAAAGTGCTCCTGAAAAAAGGGACACAAGCACATAATAATAATCATAATAATATTATGATTATTAGATTATTATAATTATTATTAGAACTACTATGATTATTATAATTATTATATTAATGCTAATTATTACATTAATTATATAATATTATTGTTATATTTGCATATTTTACATAATAATAATATAATAATTATTATTATAATTTTATTGTAATTATTATAATATTTTATTATTTTTTAAATATTTAAATATAAATATAAAATAATAAATAATAATAGCAGATTGCATGACAATTTTACAGATACAATAATACCAGGTGGACTGTTACGTGTAAAATATATAGTCTGCCCCCTCCCGTAAATTTTGTCATATCAATGCGGCCCGCGAGTCAAAAAGTTTGCCCACCCCTGGCATAGCTGCTAAAAGACGAATAATATGCGTCAGAAGTAAGCTGAATTGGCATCATTGACAGTTGCGTCTCAGTTTAAAAGAAAAAAAGAGCAGCTAATGAGAAAATCCCACGCAGATCCGTACTCTCATGAACATACACACAATCATATTTTTAGCGGTATTGATCGTACTAATGAATGTGCGGTGATTTACTGCAACGGCGGCCCATTGTTGGTTGGGTGCCGTGATGGACTGCCATCATTTTCCAATGGTAAAAGCTTCCATAGAGAAAAAGTAGAAGAGGTGAGTCTTTTTTAATGGCTTATGCCAAATTATTCCAAGATCTCCCTTTGAGTTATCGCAGTCGTTTTTTTTCCTTTTCCGTGTTTTTTTTTTTCCCCTCCCCGTGACAGGCATGATGTAATTCCCAAATTTCTTCAGAGACAGTAATCTCAACACTGATTATGCTGTCAATTAGTAAATGAATGAGGCGGCGAGGGAGAGAAAGGTGGTAATAACTCTGCAAAAGGAGTTGTCAGACTTCCAAAATGCATCAAGGACATAGTGAGCTATGCAGACTGTAAAAATTGTCCAATTGCAATATAACTGTCTATTTGCAAGGAACAGCAGTGAACCCACTTAAACTCTCTTTTTTTTTTATTATTTGTGGAATAGTGCTTTTTTTTTTTTGAAGACCGACATGAATCTTTTACATAAATCAATATGCAGTGAGAGAGATTAAATTTGTTATCTGCATTTTTAACTTGCTTAAATGTGTGCACGCTCACGGCCGCTGGAATTGCACTGCATTTAGACAATTATTCACCAAGGTGTTTATTTAACACCGCAGTAAGATCTGTCGGCTCACAGATCTACCCGAGAGTATGTGATTTGGTTTTGTTTGGATCGTTTTGTGCTGTTGTTTTTCTGCGCTCCGACATGCAGCACGGGCAAACATCTGTTGCTCTCTGACTTCACAATAGCACAACTCAGCCGGGATGCTAAAATGTCAAAAGGTCAGTGGCTTCCCCTCACAAACACACAGAGAGAAACCTATTTTCCACATTGTGGAATGTTTAAAAAATAGGGAGAAATCCAGAGGAAGAGCAAACGTCTTTGAATGAAATTCTTGTACATTTGTGAGTTTTTGGAACTGTGCAAAAAACTCACAACTTTATAGATCTTGTTCCTTAAAAAGTATTATATCCTGTGATACTATTGTCTATTGAACACACATGTGGCATTATGTATGCGACATTGACAGCAGAAAATTGGGTTTTCATTTTGACAAACATGTGATTGGTTCCATTGTTATACTGAATTGATTTAAAGAATAAGCAAAGTCGCAGTGTGATGAATTTAGTATTTTAGTTTTATTAGTAAGATGACACTGTGAGTTAGACTGCTAGACTGCTGTGTTGCTATGTTGTTGTAGGGATGTCCGATATTGGCTTTTTTGCCGGTAACCGATATGCCGATATTGTCCAACTCACAATTTTCAATTACGATATCAACTGATAACGATATTTCTCTCGAGTAAAAGCAGTGTTTCTCAATTATTTTCGATCATGCACTCCCCCTCCAAGGGACAGACATTTTTTCCTGCCCCCCCCCCGATTTGAAATGCTAGAAAAACTGATAACATTTCTTCATTTATCTCTACTGTACACACTGAACAGGAAAATGCAACAAAATGGGTAGCATACCCGCGTATTCAGTTGTCACATTCCATGTTGAGTACTATAAATGTGTACATGTTGGTAGGTCTGCATTAAAATGAAAGCCTCTGCCCCACCGACAGTCATTTTGTAACCAACAGTCACTTTTATTGCAAATGCAGATCCAAAATTGGAGGAAAACATCAGCTTCAAGCTGGCAGGAACATTTTAGGGGTAGAATCAAGCCATTTGTACAAAATCACAGGGCAAACAACCATTCACACTCACATTCATACCTATGGACAATTTGGAGTCGCTAATTAACCTAGCATGTTTTTGGAATGTGGGAGGAAACCGGAGTACCCGGAGAAAACCCACGCATGCACGGGGAGAACATGCAAACTCCACATAGAGATGGCCGAGGGTGGAATCGAACTAGGGTCTCCTAGCATTGTGGCCTGCGCGCTAACCACTCAGTCGCCATGCAGCCCAGTGCATGTAATACGACTAGTCGTTCATCGCTGTCCTCGTCCTCCTCCTGGGAACTAAAACCACTTAAGTCATCTTCTTCAGCGCCACATATCCCACCAGTCTGTGTCGTCTTGACAGCAGTCATTCAAGGTCTTCAACATGGGTCCAGAGTGTCTGAGGAGGTACAATATGTATTTATCTTTTAAAACCATGATAATATGAATCCAGTTTATTGTCATAAATGGATAAATAGCTACAGAAGATACCATGTGGACCAACTCAACACTCTTGCCGGGGTCCTTCAGGGTGCATAGGCAAGTCCACATGTGTTTTGTGGGTTTCACCGTGTTACTCGAGGAATCCCTACGTGACCGGTGTCAGAGCTTGGTCCGCACCGCTGGCAATTTGTTTGGGTTGTCATTTTTTACATTCTGTTTCCTTGGAATTACATTTTTTCTTATGGGGAAAAAATAACTCGGTTAGCATCCGTTTTGGTTATTCAGACCCCTTGGACCCAATTAATGACCCCAACCACAGTCCCACTCTTCATACAAAACAATACTTACTGCTGGGTAACTCCATACATCCGTTTTCTATGCCACTTACCCTCACTAGGGTCGCGGGGCGTATGCTGGAGCCTATCCCAGCTGACTTGGGGCGAGAGGCGGGCTACACCCTCGAGTCGCCAATTAACCTAGCATGTTTTTGGAATGTGCGAGGAAACCGAAGTACCCGGTGAAAGTACCCCCAACATGATGGGTGACGCTGGGTGACTTGTTTTGGGGAAATCTGGACTAGGCTTCCCAGCATGCCTTGTGGGTTATAAATGCTTATAAAACAGTCTTTTTTGTGGATATTAGCGTGTAAGTGTTTATTTTGATAGTCACATAGTTTGTGTTGTACAAGAACATTGTCTTTCTACATGTGTTACTTAGTTTTTGTTGCACCGTGAGTGAGGTCGGTCTTTGGTTTGATGATATCCTGTTGGTTTGTTTTCCCACGTATTAAAAAAATATACAAATCATTGAAGCCCACTGCCTTACATGTAAATCGTTGATTGGGAGGAAACCGAAGTACCCCCAACATGCTCACGACTCGTCTACCGTGTGGGGCTGGGTAACTCATTTTGTGGAAATCTGAACTAGGCTTCCCAGCATGCCTTGTGGGTTATAAATGCTTATAAAACGGTCTTTTTTTGTGGATATTATTATTTATTTTGATATTCGCATAGTTTGTGTTGTACGAGAACATTGTCTTTCTACATGTGTTACTTAGTTTTTGTTGCACCGTGAGTGAGGTCGGTCCTTGGTTTGATGATATCCTGTTGATTTGTTTCGTGGATATTAGCGTGTGTTTATTTTGATATTCGCATAGTTTGCGTTGTACAAGAACATTGTCTTTCTACATGTGTTACTTAGTTTTTGTTGCACCGTGAGTGAGGTCGGTCTTTGGTTTGATGATATCCTGTTGGTTTGTTTTCCCATGGATTAAAAAAATATATCAAACATTGAAGCACACTGCCTTATAGTATGTAAATTGTTGATTGGGAGGAAACCGAAGTATGCTCACCACTCGTCCACCGTGTGGGGCTGGGTAACTCATTTTGTGGAAATCTGGACTAAGCTTCCCAGCATGCCTTGTGGGTTATAAATGCTTATAAAACGGTCTTTTTTCGTGGATATTATTATTTATTTTGATATTCGCATAGTTTGTGTTGTACAAGAACATTGTCTTTCTACATGTGATACTTAGTTTTTGTTGCACCGTGAGTGAGGTCGGTCTTTGGTTTGATGATATCCTGTTGATTTGTTTCGTGGATATTAGCGTGTGTTTATTTTGATATTCGCATAGTTTGCGTTGTACAAGAACATAGTCTTTCTATATGTGTTACTTAGTTTTTGTTGCACCGTGAGTGAGGTCGGTTTTTGGTTTGGTGATATCCTGTTGGTTTGTTTTCCCATAGATTAAAAAATATGTATAAAACATTGAAGCCTTACATGTAAATCATTGATTAATGTTCATTGTTTATTATTATTAATATTATTTAAGGTCCAAAAAGGTGAGATAGTCACACACAAGTACTTTATTGGTTCTATGTTTATGGAATAAAGGGTCTCAACACTGTCAGTAAAGATTCTGTCATTTTACCCTACCGTAAAATAATGGTAGAGTCCCACTAAAATGATGAAGTGATTATTAAACAACTGAAGACAAAACTGTAAAATATTCTCCTAAAGAGACATCAAGTCCTGATGATCTGAAGTGAAGGAGAAAGAGGCGCTGTTTTCCTATTGTAGTGCAGCTTTGAAAAGGCGCACCTGCTTTAGAGGCATTACGGTAGCGCACAAACTGTCCCTGTTCAGCACACACACACACAATACACACACTGACACACACACACGCTGCCCTGGTGATTCAAGGCTGATTTCCAGCGAGGAAGCGTCAGAGTGGATGCCAAAAAAGAGCGGAGCAGCGGTGGACAAGTTTGTGGCGCTGAAAAAGAATTTTTTTCAAAAAGCGACAGAGGTTTCTTCTTTTTCGCTGTCGAAGAGATAGCAGGAGAGGCGAAACGCCGGCAAACAAGGCTGAAGTTGCGCACAGTGTGGCAGACTTTGAGCGGCACAATTGTTGTGACTTGACTCCAGAGGCGCACAAAAGAAGCGAACAACAAGAAGGAGAGGACTAACTAACGAGCACGCTTTGTCGTCTTCGCTTCTTTCTCGACACTGCGCCGAACTTCTGTGTCTCTACACTTTTTTTTTATTCCCTTTTTGTAATATTTTTCAAGTTTTTTTTTTTTTTTGAGTGTGTCTCCCACCGGCGTGTGTGGCGTTTTTGTCGCCGAGACAGCGAGTGGACGCGCGGGGGGCCGAGAGGAGCCGGAGCCGGGCTGCCCACATGCTCCAACCACTGGCGTAAAAGTTGACTTCTTCCCAACACAAGAGAACAGGTTCATGCACAAATACACGCGGCAACACTTACACCTTGTCTTTTTCTGCCGTCCACGCTGTGGTAACATGTAACTTTCACTACTTTTCCACCACGTTTGGCAACTTTAAACCGCTTCGAACCATGTGGCTGCCTCCGATGGGACCACTTTTACGCACCGACTTGTCGTCCATCACGGTCACCTGTAAAAAAATACTCTCTAAAAGTAGACTTTTCATTCTTTTCGGCAAAAGAAAACACACAAGCTGATTTAAAAACGTACTGACACAGCTTTAAAGCTATTTCGTATGTGTTTATTTATAATTTGTACGTTTTAATTAGGATTAATAGTGCAGGGCGCTGGACTTTTTCCATTATTTACAAACCGGATTTAAAATTCCATTTTATCAAAGTTGTTTTTTTTAAATAAAGTTATTTTTATTAGGTCTTCCTCGTCGTTGAACAAGGTTTTAGTCGTACAAGGTTTTAAAAACAGCGCACCCCTCGCTGATGATAAAAAAGTCATTGTCTAAAAGAGAAGAGAAAAAAAAGCTCTCTAGTCAAAAGGTCAGGGAACAATACCTTCTTTTCAAACCGTTTTGACTTTTTGAAATTTCAACCGCCTTGTGTGACATCACACTGGGTTTTTAAAGTGATGATTTGATCCGAATTAAGAATTTTTTTTTTTAAAGTGTGAACATGAAGCAAAGTTGCTTCTGGACTTAGTCGAAACAATTCCGGTGTATTTGTATGCGTCCTTTTATTGAGGAAAAATGTTTTACTTTGAGGTTAAAATATATTTAAAAAGGTGTATTTCTGGATTTATTATTTAAAAAATATATTTTTACATAGCACATTTTGTTTTATTATTATTTTGTTGTATTTTTTAGTCTTCAAAACTGAAGTCCTTATTATCATTTGAAGTGAATTTAACCTCATTGTGAATTTAACCCACTCATGATACCCCACAGTTGAAATCCCCATATTAACGATGACTTCTTCTCACATATTCCCCATCATTCAAAGTAAAAGAAAAGAAGAAATGACAGTAAATTGCTGCGGCTTGTAGTGTGCGCTTGTGTTGTCCAACCTGACACCAGCATCATTGCCACTTGATTGATGGGCTCAGGGACATTTGTCATTATTAATTTTATTTACTATGCCCTCCATGTCCCCCCCCCCATTCCCCTCCCCTCCCCCTGTTTTCCTTCCCCTCCATCCTCCTTTGCTGACATTTTCTTCCACTATGATTGCACTTTAAATGAAGATTCAATAGGAAAAGAAAAAAAAAAAACTCTCAATCACGCTTTATGACCTTGTCACGTTTGTGGTGTCAGACAGGTACTTTGTACAAGGTGACAACCCTGGTGGAAAAAAAAATGCAGATGATTGCTGTCAAGTGCATGCCTTCTTATACATGAGTGAGTTAAAAGTCAGAATAATGTCAAATTTATTCATTAATCCATCAAAAGAAATTACTTCAGATATTAAAAAAAAATGCCAGAAACCTTCAAGTGCTGAATATTTGGGTTTTTTTATGACAAAAAAAATATTTATAATGCATATTTTGAGTTCTGTCCTTCTCAGTCAGGTGGCTGTTTAAACACTTATTATACTTTAGTGCATGTAAGGTCTTTACATTATCTTATTCAAAAATAATCATATCTCCGAGTTCAAAAAAACAAAACAAACATCTAAATTATAAAAATTTTTGTGATATTAATATATTTCATTATTTGTGAGGAGGCAAAAAAGTTTATGTAGAATGCCCGACGACTGTCTCTCCTTTTTCACCTCACGTCCGAAACCTCGCAGATACCTCCACACTTCTTCTTCTTCTTTGCTCTTCCCGCCTCCATTCCGATAGCTGTGTCTTATCCATGTCGTGTTTTATTTGTCATGCACTGATGGGACGCATCTCCATCAGTCCGAGACTCCAACAATCGGTCGCATGTGTGTGTGTGTTTGATTCTGACGTTAAGTCATAGTCGTGTGTGTGAAATGTGTGAAATGTGATTGTGTGAAAGGGTCTAGAGACGGGTAATAATTGCAATGAATCTCTTTAAAAAAAAAAAAAAAACTCCAGATTAAAAGCTACCGACATGATTGTGTTGGTCCATAAAGTCACTCAGAGCGTCCTCTAACCTTCATAAGGCCTGCTGAATGTATGTGGAGAACGTAAGTGCTTTTTTCTTATAATTCACCTGTGCTGCTCCAGTGAAAATGGACACTATTTGAAGTCATTTGTGTCCGTAATGCGGTGCTAAACCCACAAGTCTGAGTGGGCTTTTTGGATGCAAAGTGATGTTGAAGAGCCACCTGTATATGACACCGTTATATAGGCTTTGATGGCCGATAGATACCGTAGTAGTGTTTTTATTTCATCGGGCCACTTACCTGCTAGAAAAACAGAAATGGTCAAATTGTCAGAGAGGCTGGCGGAGAGTAAAAAACAAATGTTCCTGTGCGAGTCGGTGAAAATAAATGGAATCATTTCAAGCGTCGACCCTGGAACTGACATTTTTCAGTTAAATCCTTCCAAAAAAAAAAACGTCGCTTGCAACAGCATATATTGAAAAAAATACATTTCATTCAATATCTGAGCCTTGTCCCAAGGATAGAAAAAAATGGACTACAATTAGTGATAAACGAATACATAAAGAGCAGAAAATGAAGAGAATGCTCACACAGGTTGTATATTGGAGTGATTGACGGCGTGGAGAAACGGCCGTCTGATTGTGCATGTGGTTCTAATTGAGCTTGTTATTTAGAAGAAGTAGAGCTGAATCCTTATTACATGTGTGTGTGTGTGTGCATATAATAAATCCCTACACATTTTCCAAAGATGAGATGTGTTTTCCTGATGGGTCATGAGGCAGGCGTGTCCTACTGTAAAGTTGCAGCAGAGCGAATCGAGGATGAAAGCATGAAAGATGCATCCAAAATAGGCTGGCCACCTGTGAGCGACGTGTGCGCTGCTGTTGCCTTCTCTTTGTTTCAAGTGTCCCGTCTTGAACATCTTTGACTTATCCTAATATCTTACAAGGAAGAGCATTTTTGAGTCTTTTTCAGTGTATTCCCATCGAACGCCAACCCTATTAAGAGCTGATGGATGTGGGAAGGAGTGACCCAAGAGTTTGAAGCGGAAGGGACTGTTTCCTATGAGCGGGTGCAGGTGGCGGTGGCGGTGGGGGGAGGGTTGTTGAAAAGGGAAATGTGGGGACAGAAAGGACGATAGAACATACGAGTGAAAAGGCTGCTAGAGGAGTCCAAGAGTTTCTTTAGGCGTGGGTCATTACAGCTGAGGAAGCATTAGATCAGCCTCTCCAGGGTGCATTTGGCACCTGAGGGCATGGTTGGAGCAAAGAGCCGAAGCTGAAGGGGGTGGGGGTAGGTTTTGAGTGCGTAGGGTGGGTGTGGGGGGGGTTCTGTCAGTGTGTGAAGTCTGCAGGAATGAGAGCGGATCGGAAAGTCAGGCGGTGGCGGCGGTGGCGGCGGTAGGAGCTTTTCAAGTTGGGCCGACAGAGGAGTCGGTAAGGATCATGAAGTCAGAAGATGCTCAGTCCTCTTCCGCAACTAAACCATCGGTGTCATTTGTCGTTCACATATAAAAGGTTAAAGTTCACATGTGGAAGTGCAGGTTTCCTATTGGCAGTTTACAGAGTAACTCAATGCTAACAAGTTGGTCATTACACACATTGCAATGCAAAGCAACAGGTGGCGCTACAATTCTTAACTGCGAGGATCAGAATTTCGAGACAAAACATCAGTGGCAAATTGGAATAAATGGCTATGACAGATGTGGTCTGTAATGGATTGATGGTACAGTTGAATATCACAGTCAAAAAAAAACCAAAAGAATAATCCGGAAAGCTTGTTTTTCCGAATAACATCCATGTTTGTGTGGGCAAGGGCCTAAAGCTAACAAGATAACCATGAGAAACTGCGCTTTTGTTTAGTCAGTTGTTCAATGGAAGCATCTCGATGAAAAATCTCTCATTGGTCATTGAGTCTCGCGCTAACTCTTGACAGCTTTATTTGTGTTATGGATTTTCCTTCACTCCGTCCCGACTCCCTTCCCTTCCTCGCCTACACACCCTATGACCTTTTTGTAAGCGCTTCATCAGAGAGCCGTTGGTGTTTTCTAAAGTGCGGCGACATTCTTGACGGGGCGGACGTCAATCGAGCCGAGGACCGAGGGAACAGAATCAGTGGGGAAAGCGTCGCTCGGAAACAACAGCGTGACTCAACTTTGTGCTGCTTTCATGTCTATTCAAACGGACGGCGTTGACGGGCGGGTGACAGCTGGGAAGTGCGCATCTTGCAGCATTATGAGTTTCTTCAACCGATATGTTATCGGTTATCTCGAGTGCGCACTTGCGAGTACTGCTGTATTGATGAGCCAAGTGCGTAATTCCGCTATTATTCAACTTGTATGATTTGATTCTAATATGAATCATATTTGTGCGCCGTAGTTGTTAGCTCGCCCGTGCTTCTATTCCTCGCCACGGTGGACCAATGAGGTAATAACCACTTAAATGCATATCATTATGTTTTCTAATCCGTCAAGTATCGGGATGTTGGCGAACGCAAGCGAAAGTGATGCTGGGGCCTCTTTTATGGTATTAGTATTTGTGGTATTAGTTCCGGGGGGAGGGGACATGGGATGCCGACTTAAGCTATTAGCATGTGAGGCGCCGTGCGGGATGATCCATCCCCTGACAGGACTAGCTGTTAGCCGCTGTTTCACTAAATCACAATAGGCTTGACGGATTGACAGATTCTGACATGTGACTGAACCGCCCTTTGCTTTTTCCTCCACTGAATGGAATTTTGAGTTTTCCATAAATGTTTTTTTTTTTGCTGAAATCTTAGATAAAGATAAAAAACAGATAAAAGTTTTTGGACACCGGGGGCAGATGTCACTCGGTAGGGGTGCAACTTCCATAGACTGAGTAGTGAGTCAAGAGGATGCTGTTGTGTTGTGTGTGTGTGTGTGTGTGTGTGTGTGCACATCCAATTAACTGTCAATCACTGTGTAACCTTTCACCTTTCTCTCCACCCTGGACAGAATTCCTCAGAATTCCTTTAAAGTTCTCTTTTCATGCAGCTGTGATGGAGAAGAAAAAGCAAACAGGTCATCAGTTTTCCAAACTTGTACAAACTCATCGGTGTTTTATTTCTCTTGAATATGATTTCATCTGCCATCAGAGGTAGGATTGAGATCTGTTGGTTTGGTTTGTTCATTTTTTTTGTTGTTCTCCTCACCCAGGCGTTGATCCTGGTGTTGGTGTGCATGCGTTTCTTCACTGGCGTCTGTGTGCGGTGGGCATTGTTGGCCGAGAGACATCTGCCACTAGATTATTCCCAGCTGTTATCTGCATAATTGTGTAATCCCCTCCTCCCTAACACCCTCCGTTGCCCATTTTCCTCCTCCTCCTCCTCCTCCTTTGCTCCTTTCTTGCCCCCGTGCCCTCTCTTCCTCAGCGCAATGGAAGGAAGAGTGATCATTCCCCTATTCATTAGGTACACCTGTGCAATTCAAGCGTTTTAGAGCTGTATCATGGTAATGGTAATGGTTTTATTTGAACATCAGATTGCAATTGAATGCATCACATAATCAGTTCACAGTTCCACATGTCCAAAAGAAGTTATTCAATCCTACCCCTCCATCTGGTACTTTTACAATCAGTAACTGTTACATTTGTTCACTTCCTGCTTTCCTAATATAGTTTCAGTTTTAAAAAAAAAATGTTTTTTTAATTTTTAAAATTTTATTTATGTCACGTACCAAAGTACGAGGCGATATGACCATACAATGACATAATCGGTACCATAGTAACTGTTACTACTACTCATATACAGTAAACCTCGGATATATCGGACTCGGATATATCGGAAATTCGCTCACAATGGACAGATAAAAAAGAATTTTTCTGTAATGCATTTCCAATAAAAATTCATTGCATATATCGGATTTTTTATAATGGATTTCGCCTATTTCGGACAAAATCTCCAGTCCCGTTCCAATTTCCCTCGCATATATCGGATGGCCGCATCGTGTCTTTCTCCTGGCTCCAGATTTAGGACAAATATAAAAAGTGAGTGACATCAATAATACTAGCACAGCAGTGAACGAGATCTTAACCTCACTATTGGTACATTGGAAACATAGTCAAGGAAGTGCCTTTTTATAACGGGTAAAATCCGATTTACGCATATACCGGATATAAATCAGATATATGCGTAAAACAGACATTTTCCGGTATACGCATATAACGGATTTCGCTTATATCAGACAAAACCAGTAGGAAAAATTGAATCCGATATATCCGAGGTTTACTGTAGTTACAGTTACTAGTCGTTACCTTTATGACAAATCAAGTATTTCGGTGTCACCGGTCCTTTGGTGACATTTTTACAAGGATTTCAGCGCACATCCACACATGCATCTGCCTCAGACTCCTTCCTCCCGACCTTATTCCTCTCCCCCGTGTTCCCACTTTGGCTCTCGGGGAAGTAAAAGTATCCTAATCCTGCTAGATCAAGATTGCTGTCCAGCGCAGCTTTGCCAGCCTGTGAATTAGAGACAGCTCTCATGTTCTTAAGCAGGGAAGACTGTGAAAGTGTGTGTGTGTGTGTGTGTTGTTGGGCTTTGAAGGCTTCTTCACTGGTTTGCTGGTTTGGGGTTCTGAGGAGAGGAAACATGCAGTAAAAAAACAAAGGTTATTTTTTTGATGGTTGCACATTATTATTGTTTTGGATTGTTAATGCATCATTTGATTTATGTGCAGCAAACCAGCAGTTTTTCTATAATCTGTTTTTCCCATGTTCATGGTTCCCGATGTTAAAAACCTCTTCTGTCTCCCACTTCCACTGCCCGGTCGGCTCTATCCCATTCCTGCTTGTTGTTTCCTGTTGTCTCTAATTACGGCGTCTCTCAGCCTCTTCATTACATCCTGCCTGTCATCACAGTTTACTTCCAACATTTGCTCAATAGCAATCATTTCATTCTGTGGCAGTGATGTACAAGAATGCGTGCAATGTCAATCAATCAGAACCTTGAGAGAATGTGACACAACGGAGCCATTCAAAGGGAGGAGGCATTTCAAACGCATTCCTATCTATTTGTTAACTAAATATTTTTGCTCCGCCATTCGTTAATACACATCTCTCATTTGTCTTGATGTGTAAGCTCATAGAGTTGTGTATCCTTTCATGCGGCCATAGAAAAAGTCACAAAATATGAATATGAATGGTGTGAATGCTGCGCTCGCTGAATGAACATTTTTGTCACTACATCTTCTTGTCCCTGAAATAAATTAGATGCTAACACAAAATAACTACTCGCTGTAGAGTAAAAACACATTATCCGCATCACATCCCCTGTTGGATTTCAACTTTTGATTGAGTAAATACGAGAGGAAAGCGATGTTGAAAGGCTGCTATTGGCTAGTGAAGGTCAGAGCTGCCGCATAGAAGCTACTGTATAGGCCTTAATCTGCATAAAGGCTCTAATCCGCGTATAGGCCCTAATCTGCGTATAGGCCCTAATCTGCGTATAGGCCCTAATCTGCATAAAGGCCGTAATCTGCATAAAGGCCCTAATCATATAGGCCCTAATCTTCAAATAGGCCATAATATGCATATAGACCCTAATCTGCACATAGGCCCTAATCTGCATATAGGCCCTAATCTGCATATAGGCCCTAATCTGCATATAGGCCTTAATCAGTATATAGGCCCTAATCTGCGTATAGGCCCTAATCTGCGTATAGGCCCTAATCCCCGTATAGTCCCTAATCTGCACATAGGTCTTAATCTTCATGTAGGCCCTAATCTGCATATAGGGCCTAATCTGCACATAGGCCCTAATCTGCACATAGGCCCTAATCCACGTATAGGCCCTAATCTGCACATAGGCCCTCATCTGCGTATAGACCCTAATCTGCGTATAGGCCCTAATCTGCGTATAGGCCCTAATCTGCGTATAGGCCCTAATCTGCGTATAGGCCCTAATCTGCATATAGCCCCTAATGTGCATATAGGCCCTAATGTGCGTATAGGCCCTAATCTGCATATAGGCCGTAATCTGTGTATAGGACCTAATCTGCACATAGGCCCTAATCTGCGTATAGGCCCTAATCTGCATATAGGCCCTAATCTGCGTATAGGCCCTAATCTGCGTATAGGCCCTAATCTGCGTATAGGCCCTAATCTGCACATAGGCCCTAATCTGCACATAGGCCCTAATCTGCATATAGGCCCTAAACTGCATATATAGGCCCTAATCTGCGTATAGGCCCTAATCTGCGTATAGGCCCTAATCTGCACATAGGCCCTAATCTGCATATAGGCCCTAAACTGCATATATAGGCCCTAATCTGCGTATAGGCCCTAATCTGCATATAGGCCCTAATCTGCATATAGGCCCTAATCTGCGTATAGGCCCTAATCTGCATATAGGCCCTAATCTGCATATAGGACCGAATCTGCATATAGGCCCTAATCTGCAGACTCGTGACTAGCAGGATCAAAGGTGGTCTACATATCAGGAAGAAGAGACTGGAGATAAGAATACAAAGTATAATAAAATAAAAGCAAAATAAAGTAAAATAGGTCACCTTTGCTTTTATCGTGACCTTCAGTCAAGGGGTCAAGTTCATCCCGTTAAGGCGTAATTCCCTGTCCAAATATAGGCGGCTACACCCGGGAGGCAGGAATGATGCAGAAAGGGGTGAGGAATTGTCCCTCTATAGCCCCCTCCCAAAAATTGGAATGTGTCATCCCCTTGCCCCCCCCCCTCCAAAAATCCCACAGGGTTAATTGAAGGGGAAATTGATAGTTGTGTGCGGTAATTGTGGCTTTGAGAATTCTCTGGTCTCCCATGGAGGGCAGCTGGACCAAAGACGGCCGAGAAGAGTGAAGAAAAATGGGGGACAGGAATACGGACAGATGGAAGTCCGCACACCTCCACCCTGAGGCAGCGAATTGATTGGTTGACGACATCTTGAAATTTCACCGGGGTCGCATAATCATTCCACTGATGATCCAATCATAGAAATATTCCATACTCCTCTCTTTCCTACTGATTCCTCTCTCTTCTTCTGCTCTTCACGCACCCTCCACTTTCTCCTCCTCCTCCTCCTCCTCCTCCTGATCCTTCCCCCGAGGAGGCCGGGATGGACAGATGAGCCGAGCTTGCTGTATCTGTTCGGTTCTGCTCTGCTGATCGCTGAAGTAGAGAGAGACAAACTTATATTGCTGTGATGGCACCGCCACTGAACGGACTTCTCTCTCTCTCTCTCTCGCTCTTTCGTTCTCTCGCTCTCTCTTTTCTTCAAGAGGGGCTTTCCTTTCCCAGGGGCAGAGCTTTTATAATTAGTATTCCTCCAGAAATAGAAAACTCGTTTTCTTAGGTGAAGTCACCCTCTGATGAGCAGTTTTGGAGGCAGAAAACCGAGTAAGGGTATACAAGAAGACAATCTATTTCCGTGATTCCACGAAGCAGCGCTCTACCTGTGCTGAGTCTAGATTTCTATATATTAACATGCTTTGACTTATTATTTTTAATGAGATGATATTAATTTTAATGAACTCCTGTTTCTATGCCGGCGTCCGATAGTAATTGTTCCAGAGCCGTCATGCTGTTCTTATTTCGACAGCGAGGAAGTTGACACGGAATGAATAGCACCCCCGCTGGTTGTAGCCGTGTAGTGCACTCACTTCCTTGCAGCTGACAATCAATTATAACCATCTATATTGGACAGTAAAATGTGATTTTTTTTTTATGGATATCAGAAGATGTTTTTATTTGGAAATAACTACTTGTGTGTGTGTTTGAAGAATATTAAAGTACATTAGCAAACAACACTAAATTGAGAGTGAGGGTCAAGTAATAATAAGATAGACAAAAGCAGTGATGGGATTTGCCTCTTGTCATCAAAGAAATTTAAATAACAGTTCATGCCACAGGTCAGCATTTGCCATGTAAATATAGTCCTCATATTATTATTATTTTTTTTTTTTGCTGAATTTTTGTGAATTTAATGTTAAATCCTATTAGGTTGACTAATGCTCCCTTCGGTAAATTAGCGCCTCTGCTGGTTGCAGCCCAGTATTGCAATCCGCTTTGCCTCAATCAATGAATCAATCAATTTATTATTATGCCCATCCCTCTTGTATAGTCAAACATGGCTTTATTGCTGCCATTGGTTCCCCTACCTTACCCCCCCTCCCCTTCTTGTTCCTCCTCCTTTGACTCCCCCCCGCTGTCCCCTTTTCTGTTCCCCTCCTCCTCTCTTTTTGCTTTCTCTGTCCGTTAATGAGAATGTGTTAACGAGAAAGAAAGATCTATTGGGTGCAGCACAATTTATCAGCACGGCGGAGGTTCGGAAGAAGGAGAGGAAAAGAAAAAAAAAAAAAAAAAAAAAAAAGAAGACGTCGGCGGTGGCGGGCCCTTCAAAGAAGTCCTATTCTTGTGCTGGTGAATGTTTGATGAGACAGTGAAAAGTTCCCCCCTTCCAACGTCATGGTGCTTGAACAGAGGAGAACAGAACCGTTCTAATCATGCCGCACCAGAAAAAAAAAAAAAAAAAAAAAAAAGACGACTTCCAACCCGATTTAATTAACTGATAAGAAATGGCTTCAAATTAATTTTTCAAGGATGTTAGATTTTGATTAAGAAACTCCGAAAAGAAACAGACGAATAATCAATTTTTTTTTTTTTTTATCAACTTACTCAAATGCTAACTGGTTAATATGATAATTGTCGCAATTAGGGCAAATATTGTTGAGCAGCAGTTTCTGTGCATCCCGTTAAAGGAATTATAATATCTTTACATCTAATTATCAATTTTTTTTTTTTTTTTTTTTTTTTTTGCACATGTGCATTTGTACCGTGCCCTCTTAGAATTTGTCATGCGCCTTTATGGAATAACGAGATGAGAAGTTTGAAGAATGGAACTTTCGTACGGGACAAGCTGAACGGGGCCTTTCATGCACTTTGCTTAGCAAAGAATGACTTTATTTATGATGGTTTTACATTACAAGGCACTGATGGATCTTCACATTAAAGCAGCTAATAGCTGCCTTCACTATATAATATATCTGTGTGTGTGTGTGTGTGTGTGTGTTATTTGCTTATTCACAAGCAGGCAAACTTACTCACTATTTCTAATCCACAAAGTTTAAATCGTCTATTCAGTAGTGAGGGGAAAAAGGGAGGAAATCAGATCCAGCTTGAATGGAAGATTGTGGCGTTCACCTGCTAGTGGCTGTAAAAATGTGTCTGTATATGTGTGTGTGTGTGTGTGTGTGTGTGTTAAGCTGCAAAGGTATTGTCAAGGCGTGAGATGCAGAAAAAGAGCTAGCAGGGGGGCCTGGGGACTTTACGAGAGCTGCAAGTTCTTTACTTCAAAGACGTTTGGTATCCTGGACAAACACTAACCCCGCGCTCACATACACACACACACACACACAGTCACAAGATGCCCCCCCCCCCTCTCTCTTGAGATGCATATCCATCTCATCTCAGCCTCGGCGGCGTCTCCCACTCAGAAAGGGAAGCGGCGACAAAGTGTTTGGTTGCTTTAATTGTACGCTTCTCGTATGATGCACGCTGGCAGCATCCATCCACACACACACACACACACACACACACACACACACATGCACACACACACATATCAAATGAAAAGGTTTTCCTGGCACAAGCCCCTTGGATTGAGCGTACATATTCAATTAGCAAAACTCATTAACAAAACTTGGCATTTGTTGTTGTTTTTTTTCCCCCCCTCGTTCCCCGCCTCCTCCTTGTTGCGCAGACTTAATGGTTTTGATATGCTAATTAGCGGGTAATTTAATTTCAAAAGGCCTCAATTAACAGCAGTGTTGTGGACACGAGGAAGTTAAGCAGCGTAATCTAATTTGCATTAGTAACGAGCGGGGAGTAATTAGTCTCTAATTAGCCACTTCAGACAGCACTTGTGTTTACTTTCCTAATGAAGTGGAGGGGCTTTTTTTTTTATAGGGAAGCCTACGCGTAAGTACCGCGTGTTTATGAGGCTTTTGCCTGCGTAGTAGCGGGGGGTGGGGTGGGGTGGGGGGGGTGCTACCATGTGTTGCATGGCTTACTCATTGGCTCTGGTTACACGCATAAGCGTAAACAAATACTAACCCATCAAAATGACAACGTGAACGTGTGATTGAGCGTATTGAAACATCGCTATGAGCTCACTTATAGAAATGGAAGATGTTTGTGTATTACGCAATAGCCAGCAATAATCAGGGGCTAGAATTGCAACAATGAATGGACTATTCAATAACTAGCGGATTTTCCGGACAATTTCCGGACACTTTTTGTTCATAGGTTGGCTGTTCCTGCGACTTATACTCCAGAGCGACTTATAAATGAAATGTGTTTATGTTACATAAATAAATTATTTTATTGTTAGAACTTGCCTTCCAAGAGGACGTAATGTCTGTTTTGGTCAAGTAGTTAAAATAAATAAAAAAATAATAATAAAAAAAAAAATAAATAAAACATAAATAAATAAAATTACCCGCAAAAAATGCGACTTATACTCCAGTGCGACTTATGTATGGTATTTTTCTACCTAATTATGCATTTTTGGCCTTCTACGACTTATACTCCGGAGCGACTTATAGTCCAGAAAATAGGGTAATCAATTATACAATTAATCTATTTTGGATTTTTTTTTTTTTACTTAAAAATGTAAATGTGCTATTGATGTCCTATTGTCCAAAACTTCAGCGATTACGTGATTAATCTAAATAGCAAGCTTTAGATCAATGGACTAAGGAAATAATCGTTAGTCGCAGTCTTAGCTGGGACAAAAAAGTTAATCTCAGGTCCATTTTTAGTGGGTTATAAAATGCTATACGCTATTTTTGAAATCATTAAGATGACAATTCATGTCATATCGCTTATTATTTATAAGTAGTTCATTGGGTTGATTGTGTTGCAGGAAGCTAAAACACACTTCTTATACGTATATATATATACTGTATGTGTGCGTGTTTACAGAAAATAATCTTTAATTAATCGGGATAGCCGATATTATCGGCCTGATATCGACATTAAAAGGTGATATCAGTCGACATCCGTATCGGTTATGTCCTTACAACGCAAGCCGATATCGAGCTTTCAGCACCAATGGTGCAAAATTGCGAAACAGAAGAAGTAACACTTCGCTAGCCGTATAGCAGCATCGCTAGCCGTATAGCAGCATCGCTAGCCGTATAGCAGCATCGCTAGCCGTATAGCAGCATCGCTAGCCGTATAATAACTCAATGAGCTTACCAGCTGCATAAAAATAAGGGCGGGGCTAACTTTCCACCTACCAGTCTTTCGAGAAACGTAATAGGTAGATAACCACAGACAAGACACTACCAAGAAATAATTCAGAACAACATCGCCGCCATATTGGATGTGGCAAGGCTGCGCTGTAAGTGAATGTACTTCATTTTATTAATTTAATTTAATTTCTACAAAGAAATTAACGTTAATGTCTTTCTTTATACATCCACACACGCCGAAAACAATGTATTTGATCAGATAGCTAAAATATGAACGTTATTGATCCCACTTTAGCTATAGAGAACAAAGCAGTACCGAAAAACCATACAGTTATAACAAGTACTTTTAATGCAATAAAATAAAAACTTAAAAGTTATCAATCAAAATAATAATCAGCAAATTCATGTTTTTTTTAAACGAAAACTTTTTAACTAAAAATACAAAAATGTATGTTTATATGAAATATGTAATATATATCTATCTACTAAGAGATGGGAGGGGAAGACAACAAAACTACTGTATTCATTTTAGATTATTGTTAGTTTAGAACAATTTTACTCAAGAAACAGATATGTGTTATTATCGATATCGGTATCAGTTGATAACGGAATTGGAAATTGACAGTTGGACACCATTGGCGTAAAAGCCAATATCCGACACTGTATATTATAACACATATTTTTATAACCAAAGTATTTGTACCATCTCAAGAAACTAGTAATATATCGTATTTGCTCCTTAAAGGAAAAAAAAGAGTGGATAAAATGACTTTCTCGTCAGCAGCAGTTTCAACTTTTCCATTCACGGGCGCATCAATAACAAGTTGAAAACAACAGGCGTCCTCCTGGGCTTTATTTTTTTGGAAGGGAGCTGGGGTGGAAGGATCGCAGGGTCTTAGGGGAGGAGGAGTTGTGTGGGGGGGGGGGGACCAGCAGCTGCCCTATTAGCCCAAAATCTGTTGTTCAGAGGAGGTGGAGCAACACACACACACACACACTAAATGTTCACAAAAGGGGGACGCACTTTTTTTTTTTTTTTTTTTGCACACAATAAAATGGGCATTTCAACTTCGACACATCTTTGGGTGTACTTTTTTGTCACACTTTTACCCATAATGCAATGCATTACAGCTAAGGGTTCTGATAGGAAGTTGTGTTTCTATAGGTCTTTTCCTGGAAATAATAATAATAACAGAGGTCAGAAAGTGAGGCAACTTCCTGTTCGGAGCGTCTGGTTGGCAGAACACACACAAACACACACACTAAGACTTCAATAAATATAGTCGATAAAGTCTGACCATAATTACAAGTCTGTTCGGAGTCCCAAGTTCGAGTCCCGAACATTGTCAGATTGTGCACCTACACAACATACAAACACTAAAACCATAAGTAGGCAACTGATTTACAAATGAGATGACCTGTGTGTCGGCCTTGCTCTCAGATAGGCCCGCCCCCCCCCCCCGCCAGGGTGCATAAATCACAATGAACATGCATATGCATGAGCATCTGACTGAGGAGATGGTGTTGGTGTGTTGGGGGGGTAAATACGTACGTGCATGTGTGCGTGCTACACACCATTGAGGCTTAGTTAAGTGCCTTTTATTTCATTGAGTTAAAGTTAAGGGCCGCCGAGGACGGGCCTCACTCCGCCGTGTTGCTTTTGAATGGAAAGAAAGAGAAATAAAGAACTCTTAACTGTTCTCTTTTTTTTTTTTAGTAGCATCCAGGGATAGCACATCACATAAATGAAAGCGAGATAACGTTTCATGTCTCTTCTGTTTCTGGGAGAAGTGGTTTTTGGTGTTGGACCCTTGCCTGTTCTGTGTGTATAAAGCGAGCAGCTTTAACCTCCTCTTGTTTTATGGACTTATGCATGGCTCTGGATGTGGCTGCTGCTAGATTAATTTACACACCACTCACACCAGCTTGCCAAAATCTCCCTTTTCTCTGCTGCGCTCCTCTCCGAAGACAGAGCAGTTATTGCCCGGCGAGGTAAATAAATTACTTCCATCGATTGCTGTAGTTGTCGAGTGACTTTATCTCAGGCGGGCTTGTCTAGATACACATCAGCGTGTGACAGTCGGGGGCCTTTTAAAAAAAAAAAAAAAAAACGAATAATGCGCCACTGTGTCTTATTTTACATGTGTATGTACGGGTGGCAGGCTAAAATCAGATCTTCCTGATGGCAATCTCTGCTTATTTAAAGCCTTCGCTAGAGTTATGTGTGTATTCTAATTGAAACAGGCTGCCATGCGCATATCGAAAAACTGATGAATTGGGCTTAAATGATCACACGGGGATCTTGGCGCTCACCTTTTGGCCGCGTGGATCGAGTTTATGTGGCTTATAAGCCGCCTGCATTATGAGGAGATGACATCTAATCAAATGTAGATCAGCGATACCGTCATTTATGTTTTTTTTTTTTTTATTTTTTTTTATACGTCGCCGATACAGGCATGCTCGGGCCCCAGATGTCGTGGCGTAGGGAGAGGTTAGAAGTTCAGCGTTAAAAAAGCAGAGGGTGTGCGTGCTTGTGTGTGTCGGCAGGCCGGGCCCACATGCGGTTTTAATAGACGCTTTGTTGACATGACTGCAGAGGCCAAGAAGCCACCGTTAAAAAAAAAAAAAAAAAAAAAAAAAAAAAGTTGTGGAAAAAGTGTGAAAGTATGCCTCGTCTCCTCAGCAGTGGAACAACTGACCAGTGAGGCAACGAGTGATTGCTCGCCCATGTGCTCGTTTAGTCATCACGTTTTTAGATTTCATACATGATCGTTCTTGGCTTTGGAGACTCCAGCTTGATTTAAGAAAACTTTAGGAAGTATGGAAGTGTCGGAAATGAGATTCCGGAGCTATTTTGGTCACTAATTATCATGAGGGGCAAAATTCATCAGAGTTTTATTAGCTAATGGGAAGCCATCTTCCCTTTTTCTGCTCAACGGAGTACGGAAACAGGAGTTCAGAACATTCAGAGAGGTTATTTAAGTTATACAAATGATGTAATTCAAGGTGGACCACCCTGGCGGGGGGGGGCGTCAATCAACGGGGTGACAGCAACTCATACAGTGGTTTGTACAGATAAGTAAATTAATATTACTGGGTTGAAGTACTATTCAAATCAGGCGAGGCATCAAAAAAATTTTTTTTGGGGGGGGGGCAGAAAATAATTGAGAATCACCGACTACTTCGACCCAGTAATATTAATTTACTTATCTGTACAAACCACTGCATGAGTTGCTGTCACCCCCTCAATTGCCCCCCCCCCCCCCTCCCCGGGTGGTACGCCCTGAATTACATCATTTGTATAAGGAACGTGTATTCAAAAGTTGTGATTGATCAATTTTCCTCAGTAATATTTGAATGACTTAAATAACATCTCTGAATGTTCTGAACTCCTGTTTCCATACTCTGTTGAGCAGAAAAAGGGAAGATGGCTTCACATTAGCATCAAAAAAAAATTTTTTTGGGGGGGGTGCGGAAAATAATTTAGAATCACCAATGTAACTGAATGATTCTGACAGGAGCTGACTTATTCCCACACAGGTCCGATAGTTCCTTGATCTTGGAAAACTTTGGATTAATCTTTTTTTTTTTCTTAAAAATGTGCTATTGATGTCCTATTGATATGGTCCGTCCAAAACCTCAGCGATTACTTGATTAATCGAAATAGCAAGCTTCAGATCAATGGACTAAGGAAATAATCGTTAGTGCGTTGGGTTGATTACAGCAAGCTAAAACACACTTTCTATACATATTACTGGGTCGAAGTAGTATTTCAAATTTTTTTTTTTGGGGGGGGGGGCGGAAAATAATTGAGAATCACCGATGTAACTGAATGATTCTGACAGGAGCTCACTTATTCCCACGCAGATCCCATAGTTCCTTGATCTCGAAAAACAGGAAGTACACAGAGATACGCATTAATTACATACTATAACACAGAGAAATACTACATTTTGTGGAGAAAAACACGAGATCTGTTGTTCGCGGAAAGATCTCCAACAATATATGATTAAAGGGATTGCATAAATAAATGATGAAAAACATAATAAAACATAAACCCCATCTTAGGGGCTCGTTCGGCCTCCTTATTTATTTATTCTATTCTTAACTTTTATTGCACTGTTAATGAACAAAACTAGCCTAACCTGCATTTTTGACTTTGCATTCGCTTCATTGCCCCGGAGGTGCTAAAATGCAAATGTACGCAAGTGGAAAAATAGATTAGTAAAAAAATGGATTTAAAACAGCACACGAGATGAAACAATAGTTGCATTTAATGTTGTTCTAATTGGCACAAATGGCTGACTAAATAAACACAACACAATCGCTGGCTTAGTAGATATTTTTTTCCATATCTATATATATGCTCTGCTTAAAAATTTAAATCCTAACCAGCATAAATCACAGAGAAGAGAAAAATTAATATACAGCAAGGCGCGATTAATCAGATAGCTTCCACTTTCATTGTCATTTTTCTCCTTTGTCCTCAAGTGTGACAAAAACATTATTTAACATCTTTACCTCGGCGTCAGCCACTCGGTGCGTTCGCCGCAAAACCTAACAGTGTTTTAATATCTCCGCTTGTATATTCTAATCCTGACACCACTTGAAATATAATTCCTTCTCCTATTTGAAATCATGAATGCGAAAATTGCATTAAGGCAGGAGTGTGTGGGCATGAAAGCGGGGCTGTTAAATGGACATATGAATGCAGGGGTAAATCCTAACCTATTAAGTACTTTCCTTATTATTTCTGAAAGTGGAGCGTGATAATTAGTTTGGTAGAAATCCTATAGCGGGTTGGAGGTAAGGGTCTCAATAGTTGAGCCAAATTAATTTCTTCTGTCACCTTCAGCATACGTTTCTCTTAATAGGTTTAATCTCTTTCACGGTGATTAACTTTTATTTTTATTTTACCACTTGACTGTGATGCATGCGTTCTTTCCGATGATTTCCGTGTCTCGGTGCGGACATACGGTATCGATGCGTTTCGTCATGACTGCTTTGGCTGCCCCCGACTTGCTGTCATATGAGAGATGGCAATGGGGGCCGTTTTCCCAGGGGTCCTTGCAGCTGCGGCACGGTTGTCATGTGATACAAGCGTCTGGTCGGAGCGCCGTTTTTTTTTTTTTTTTTTCTTTCTCAGGAGTCAATCCAAGTCTTTTTAGTGCTAAAAGTTAACAATCATTCCTGATGTTAAATCCATCAGAAACCTCCATGTAGCCACGAGGTTGCTTTAATAATCTCCCCTGTGTGTGTGTGTGTGTGTGTGTGTGTACTTGTGTGTTAAGGTTAGGGTGGGCCATGGGAAAGTGGAATACCTGAGAGGATTAGAACGATCCCAAGGACACTTTGTGTGGGACTCCAATCAAAAAGTCATTCCGCATGAATTCAAGCGCATTTTCTTGCAGCTCGGATACCTTGCAGACTTTTTATACATTCAGAGTCAACGCAAATCTTTCGCATACTTTTTACACGGCTGCCGTTATATCAATATTCACGTGACTTTATAGCTCTCTTTTTGTCACAGGAATAGCACAAGTTTCCCTGTCTGGTTTCACCTTACATTGGTAAATTACACTCAGTCACTGAAATTACATCCTAAAGACTCAATATGTGTGTGTGTGTGTGTGTGTGTGTGTTTCCCCTCATTGCTGACATCATCTCACAGAGCTGTACTCTGTGTCAGCTTTGATTAGGCTGAATGAAGTCCAACTGTTTTTGTGTTTTCGTCATTTAGGGGAAGAAAAATGGAAATGCAGCTGTTTTCGTGTCTGTGTGTGTGTGTGTGTGTGTGTTGGCAGGCATGGCTGCGTTGTGTGCAGCGGCGAGTGCGTAAGAGTAGTTGTCAGCCGGTGGTGATGTGTGCACACGGAGTCTGTTTAAAGGTAAGGAAATCTCGACGGGACAGAAAAAAAAAAAAGGAGTCTGTCGTTTTTGCCACAAACGTCACTTATTGCTGGATGGAGGCGCTAACAAATAGCTGCAACACGTATGTGGGAGGTTGGAAACCATCCCCATCTGGGACCGGTTGCTTTCTTTAATATCGGTCTGGTACCTGCAGTGTTTTTTTCTAAATGCTCTCTTTTTGGTGTATACTTTTTTTTTTTTTCAGCATTTTTGGAAATGTAAACACATCTAAAATACATCCAGATGTTACCAGATGTGCTCCACCACCACAAACACTGGGCAGGAAAACTGCGTCTGTGTGTGTATACGTGTTTCTTAAGACTTGCCCTGCCATTCACTTTCATGCAATGATTGCCTGATTTCATGTCCTTTTGCTTTTCATATCGTCATTTGATTGGCGCTTTTAAGTCCAAGCGAGTCCACACGTCAACACGCTTAAGTTATTATTCCACACGTGGATTCTGTACCTGCACACACCTGCGTCACCGTAACACGGGTGGAATTTTGTGTGCCATTTTGATTTGTCACTACAAGAAGTTCAACCAGTTTGTATAGGTGAGGTTAAGGAGGCTATAATTGTGGAGAGGATGGAGTAAATGATTGTTTACCACCTGTGTCACGGATATCATGATACTGTACATTAGGGGTATGTATTGGTAAGAATCTGGCGATACGATACGTATCACGATATATCACAATACTGATATTTTTTGTTGTTTTTCTTGTAGTTAAAGATTATTTCGTGGAAAAACTGAATTACACCCGCAATAATATGCACTTACTAAACACATTTTTATTCGATTAGAACAGTACGTTATGCTGTATCACAAACTTTCCTCTGTAAAAACTTAAAGTGTAGCATTTGGATAAATAAAGCTTTAACATACAGCTTTAAATTTACAAAAAAAAAATAAAAAAAAACGCATAAAAAACAAATAAATTAAATGATGTCTCAAGATACTGCTCAAATGTTCACATTCTATTAGCTGTGAAAAAAAACACCTGTGTCAGGGATATCACGATACTGTACATTAGGGGTATGTATTGGTAAGAATCTGGCGATACGATACGTATCACGATACTAGGCTCACGATGCAATATATCATGATATATGACGATACTGTTAACAAGACGATTTTTTTTTCTTGTAGTTAAAGATTATTTCCTGGAAAAACTGAATTGCACCAGCAATAATATGCACTTACTAAACACATTTTTATGCGATGGATAAAAAAACTTTCGATGTATCACAAACTTTCCTCTGTAAAAACTTAAATGTGTAGCATTTGGATAAATAAAGCTTTAACATCCAGCTTTAAATTTACAAAAAAAAAAAAAACATAAAAAAAAACAACTAAATTAAATGATGTCTCAAGATACTGCTCAAATGTTTACATTCTATTAGCTGTGGAAAAAATGCAGAGTATACATTCCCTGACTTATCCACCATCAGAACAATATTTTTATGGAGCAAAGTAACTAACATCAGTAAAAAAAACCCTTAAACTGTATTATGGAAAGCAGGAAGTGAACAAATGTAACAGTTACTGATTGTAAAAATACCAGATGGAGGGGTAGGATTTGCTTCTTCCTACTCCTTTTGGACATGTGGAACTGGGAACTGATTATGTGATGCATTCAATTGTAATCTGATGCATGTTCAAATGAAATAAAACTATTACCATTACCAAAAAGTCATTTTAGGATGCTTGAAATAACCATTATTTAACAAAAAAGTGATATCAATTTGAAAAACAAAATACCTGCAATATCACAGTACTACTTTTGTAGTATACAAAATGACCTTGGCATTGCTTGCTAGCGGCAGGTCCTCATGGTGTCTCGCTAAGTGGACTAGTAGATTTGTCGTGTTTCCCTGAAATCGACACATTGGGTTTTGTCAATTTCTGCACTTTGTGTAGTGCTACTTTGTGTAGAAATCCAAAATGTGTCCACACTTCAGCCTTGTACGACGCAGGGGCCGGTGTTATGTGCTGGCATTCCGCCATGTTGAATTGTGTTTATGTGTGAGGACGTTTCACTCGCGAATCTCGTTCAATGCCCTTGCCTAATTGACTACGGAAGTGCTGCCACCTAACGATCTGAGGTTTAAATTAAAATCAGAAATAAACCTTTGCCTTGTCTGCACTTGAATAAATACCATATACAGTCTATGATAAATGCCTAAAAATATCGTATCATACTTTTTAATATCGATACAGTATCATGGAACAAAGTATCGTGATATATCGCCAAAACGATATTTTCTTACACCCCTACTGTACATACTGTTTTGTATATGCAGGTCGGTTGCTGTACTTGTATTATTTGTTTATTCACAATGTTCAAACTTAGTCTTTGTGGCGTTTCCTTGATTCGGTTCAGGGCGTACCTCGCCCCTTGCCAGTGGGCAAACCTTTTGAACAACTAATACTGTATGGTGAGGCCACCCATTGGGAAAAGTTCTAGGACTTCCACACTTCCGTGTGTGTAAGTCAGACGTCCAGACGTGTGCAAGGCTGCGGCTGATGTACCAGATGTCCACGGTGCGCTTCCCCCACCGCAAGTTTATTTCATTCTCTGTGTGTTTGTGTGTGAACAGCATCTGGCCAAGAGTCGCCTTCGCTCCTTCGATTCAAACGTCATCTTGTTTGTTTGGCTTCACCCTTACAAACACACTATTAGTGCTGCCCTGCGCACTGACGACTATTCCTGGCCTAGACCTTAGTTTAGCTCAGGCCTGCTGCCTGACTCACTGGAGGTCCATGCAGGCAAACCTCAGTCCTTCCAGAACCAAGGAAGATCTGAACCACAGCGCACCGCCCAACCACCACAATGTAATCCTAGCCTGTACTCGGAGAAGCCTTGCCCCTCGATGAGCTTCACCGTCTGATGGAGTCTTTCAGTACGTGCGTCCCGCTGCACTTCGGTTCTTCCATGAAGTCCGCCTTGTCTCTTTGTAGGCCCAGATTTGTGAGTGAGAGACTTAAAGAAAAGAAGGCAATCGGTGGTGAAGGAACAGAAAGAAAACAACAAAGGTGGTCAGGACAAAAGCGGTATTGTATCGTTGGAACGACTTGTGAGTCGAAAGTCTGAAATGTCCTCCCTTGAGCCTGCTCGTAAAGACTGCAGGACGGGCTTGGCAGCGCAGGCCAAAAACCAGACAGTTCTGGCGGTCCAGCTTCGAGAGCTTCCAGTAACTGGAGATGTAAAAATCAATTTGCAGTGAAGAAGGTAAACAATCGGAAATGACAAATGCGACGGTTCTTTCCATTGAGCTAAAAAAAAATCCCATCTCTCTTCTTTCATGGTTATTAAAGCGGACAAATGCAGAGGCGAAGAGAGTGACTAATCATTACTGTTGTGGTCTGGGATGCTATCAAGACTTTCCCCCGTTTCCAATACCGAAAATCCAATCCAACTTTCTCTCTTGTCTTAAAATGGATACATCGGACCCTCAAAAGTCAAAAACAATCCGTTCCAGACGGTTCTTATACTGATTAGTTTGATTTACCTTAAAATTGCAACCCAATTTAGTAACTACTCAACTGTTGGAGTTGAGGCTTGACTGTCTTTAGGACATACGAGGAATCATTCAGGCGGGGGTCAATACAGGAGAAACAATGGCGGCATGACGGTGAAAGAGATTGAAAAGAGAACGGGCCATCGGGGCCTGTTTGGTGGCTCGGGGGCCATCGGGGGGCCCCGACAGAGACCTCCATTAGTGGAACGATCTGAGCCCGGGGGAGCCTATTGCGGTGGCGGGCCGTCATGGCAGGGGCCAGTCTGTTTAGCAGCAGTTTGTCCACATTGCTCATAACATCGATCGAGTGGGGAGAGCCGCAGCTGCAGGAAAGCTCTTTGCTGCTGAATAGGCCAAACGGCGACGTATCAATAAAGCGGAGTGGACCGGTTCCGGGCCCTGCACCCTGTTGGTCATTTGGGTTAAGACCGACGCATCTTATTCAATACATACGCCCCATGGCTGCACAGGTTAAAGCTTTTGGCTGTATATGAACACAGTTATGTGTGCATGTAATGATTTGTGTCTTACACAATCTAATCCTCTTTACGGCCTCCTCCTCGGCGTCGGATGAACAGATCCGCTTTGACTGGCTGGGAAAAATCTGAAAGGGGGGAGACAAAGAAAAAGCCAGGAAACAAACATGTTTCCCAGGATCATATTATCCTTCCTTCACTGATTCCGAATTGTGCCCTCAGATTCCATAAAATCAGTCGTAATGCCGTTGATGTGGTAATCATTTCATAATTAAATGCACTTTGCAGATCATGTAGGGCCCCCTAGTGGTTGTTAGCAGCATAAGAGATGACATCAGAGCGGTCTGACTCCATGTTTGGGAGCGCTTTGAGGCAATGTCAGGACGGAACTGCCTACTTTTTTTTTTTACCTTTTGTCTTTAGTGCAGAACGGTACCCACAAGTATCGACGTTAGTCATGTCAGGACATTTGGGAACTAATAAGTTTGTGTGTGTAAAAATAAATGCAGTACAGTCAATTTTTGTCGAAAATTTGTGTCAGAATTTTAGCTTTTTTTTTGTACTGCATTTGTATTGTTCCGCGAAATTGAGTGCACAAATGTTCCTGCATTTGTCATCGTATGGTCGTATCACCTCGTACTTCGGTACGTGACAAAAATAAAATGAAAAAAAAAACGGAAAAAAAAACTATATTAGGAAAGCAGGAAGTGAACAAATGTAACAGTTACTGATTGTAAAAGTACCAGATGGAGGGGTAGGATTTAATAAGCTTTGCTTCTTCCTACTCCTTTTGGACATGTGGAACTGAGAACTGATTATTACTGATTATTAAACCATTACCATTACCATTACCATTACCATTACCATTACCATTTGTTATTGACTTACTGTTAAATAACACTCCAATGACTTTTGTGATTGCAAGCAATTTGATGAAGAAAGTGAAAAACAGTATTGAATTTGATCCAGTCCACAGTAACAATAAGTTCCAGCCTTTCATTATTTACAAATATTTTGATATTTTTGGGTGTTGGAACAAATCAATTGGATTTACATTGAAGATTTACAAGTGGTAAACATTTTAGTTTTCACGCCTGCATGTGTGCAAGCTGCTCTGAGGGTTGTGTACTCTTTTTGGTTGTTGTGTTTGTGGAGCGCCAGACGGCGATGCGCTCTCAAAACAAAACAGTTTGAAGTCTTTGTACAGAAAGCATCAATTCTTAATGGGATAATGACACACTGAGCCACTTGCTGCAGCAGCTCTATTTACAGATGACGACAAGCCACAAACAAGAGGCGGGCGTATATGACTTTTAAGTTCCGCTTAATTAACTGCTTTAAGTTCATTATTGCTCTCTATTGTTCATTTATTGCTCTCTGGTTCTACCATATATTACTTATTGTATGGAAATATGGGGTAATAACTATAAAAGCAATCTTTACTCGCTAAATGTACTGCAAAAAAGGCCAGTAAGGATAATTCAGAATGCCGCCTACAGATACTAACTCCTTATTTCTAAAATCACAAATACATAAACTTGCTGATATAGTTAATTTTCAAACAGCTAAAATAATGCATGAAAATAACTAAAATAAAAATGCTCATATCGCCTCCTACTTCGGTACATGACAAAAATTAAATTAAATTAAATTTATTTTTTTAATTAAATTAAAATTGGTTTAAAATTAAATAAATTTTTTGTAAATTAAATTATTATTTTTTAATTAATTTAATTTAATTAAATTACATTTTTTTATTAATTTAATTTAATTAAATTACATTTTTTTAAATTTAATTATATTGGGAAAGCAAGAAGTGAACAAATGTAACAGTTACTGACTGTAAAAGTACCAGATGGAGGGGTAGGATTTAATAAGCTTTGCTTCTTCCTACTCCTTTCGGACATGTGGAACTGGGAACTGATTATGGGATGCACTCAATTGGAATCTGATTTAAGTTCAAATGAAATTAAACCGTTACCATTACCATTAAGTTTGACAAAGTTAAGTTATTATTGCTCAAATTCTTGGTGTCAACGTGTCATTGTGATGGACACATGTATCCAGGAAGTGTTGTAATGTGGCTTCACAGCAGATCTCCCAATAAGATAAGAATGTTGTCCAAGGCATTGAGAGTTTTCCACTGGAATCATCCATTCATCCAGCTTGTTTCCTGCCCCAGGGTCTTCCTCCCGGGCCGGGCCGGGCCGGGCAGGCGAGGACAGGAGAGGAGAGGGAACCCTCTGTGTCTCGCTCTTCCCGCTCGTCCACATCCCTCCCTCCACCCCTTCCTTTACCACATCCTTTTTCATCACTTTTCTTTTCCCCTTCGCTCTGCTTGGGTCACTTCTGGTGGGCGACTGGAGTCTTTTCTTTGCCTGATTCTGCTTGTCTGCCTCCGGAGCTGACATGAGCACATGACTCGCTGTGAGTCACAGCAATTCAAGCTTATTGCTGGGGGAAATGCTGCTGAATAGGAAGAGAGGTGTCTTTCTCGGACTGGCACCGGTAAGCACACTCATGCTTACAACTCAACCAATACCCAAACTCTCCAAATTAGCCGTAGAGTAACTTTAAATAAAGCAAGTAAAAAAAAAAAAAAATCACTTTAACCTTGAAATGTCCCCACGCAAGCTCCATTTTTTTTCCCCCCTCTGTTAAATGTTTGAGTGTTTGATAGTTTGAGGTCTATAGCAGCACCCGCCCGGGAATTAATGTCATTCATATGCCCTGCGGAAATTACTTTTGAAATGCATATAATCTAAAACATGCAAATGAGGCTGACTTTGTGCACCCTGTTTAATATGAATTATCATTTTCTGAATACCTATTATTACTGCGTACATTTCTCCAATTATATTGTTCTTTTTTGGTCACTTTCGGATCTTGACGCATGTGTGCCCATCGGGAAGTCCGAAAGCGCGCACATGCTTGGTCACTCGTGCACACATGGTATTTTAATGAGGAGTAATAAGGATGGTAATGATCCCAGTCCAGTTTCTTTTTACTTTCTCGCCTCCTGTGTTATCTATTTTTGGATGAGTGAGAGGCCTCTCTTTAAAAAAAAAAAAAAAAAAAAAAAAACCTTCTTTCGCAGATTCTGCACAAATTTACCCATCAAAAAAGTCCTTAAACAGCACATGAAAATAACACGACAGGAAATACAAGCGTTGCTCATCTAATTTTTATAAAGTATCTGAAATATTGATGTATTTTAAAAGTGAACAGTGCATGTTTAGTTTGTCTCTTCCTCTTCCGTTCTGGTGATAGAGCACTTATTAATGTCCTTGTCTGAGAGGCGGACCTTTTTTTTTTTTTTTTTTTTTTTGCTCTCATAAATTGAATGGAAGGCACCCCCTTTTTCAAACGAATTACTCTATTAATTTATTTATACTGTGCCATAAATTATTCTATTAATATTAGTATGTTCCAAATTAGTACGACTTCTCTCAATGTTCCTTCGACTTCTATTAATTAGGATGCTTGTCACTATAACAAAGATTTTTTTTTCTTTTCTGTGATAAATTATAAAGACGACATTTTTTTTAATGCAAGGAGAAATGGCTGAGAAATTATTCATGTTATAATATAATATGTGGAATGAAGCCAAAAGTGCGGGGAAAAGGGCAAGAAGAAGAGAAAACTAACAGTAACACCGAAATAGCCTTTCATCGGTGTTGATTTTGACTTTAGGGTGAAGAAAATGCCGGTCCGTGGGTGTATTTGTGCACGCTAAGGGATATCATCTTATTTTAGTACTTTTGGATAGCATGTAAATTAATTACCTCAGCTTGGACCAAGTTCAAAAGTACTGAAATTTAATTAATTTGAAAAGTGGACATGCTATCATTTTCTCCCCATGTCTCCTTTTAAAGTCTGCCCTGTTTTTACTGTGCTCTTATTCAATTATATTTGATTAAACTTGCTCTGATCCAATCTATTAATTAACTTGGAAATGCAAAGTGCCCCGACTTGAAAGCCCGTGTATAATATTATATCATGTCCACTTTGATATTTATTTATTTATATGCGCCACACTGTTTTAAATCCATTGTAACACTTTACGACTGCGAGTGCCCACCGCCCGGTCCCAGGTAATATTACATCTACTCAATTCATCGTCCTTGTAATGCAAATTATCATCGTAAATTGTGTCACCTTAAGGCAGAGAATGAAGCTCTTTGGCGAATAAAGTTCCTCTCTTTTATCTCTTCCACAACTTTGTCCCTTCGCGGAATGAAATGTACATTTCGGGACCTCATTTAAATGTGGATGTGCTCATTTATTTCCCCGCTGAGATAGGAATACTTATAAAAATATGAAATGTTGTGGATTCACCTTTTGTTAGAAATATAAATATATATATATATATATATGGGTAGACGGGGAATTGGTTTGAATTTGATAAACGAATGATTACTTTTAAGAATTATTATTATTATTCATGGGATGGAGATCTATTTCAATGGTCGGCTACAGTTTTCCATGCCGGTGGTGTGGACTTCCTAATCCTCTTTAGACTGCAAACTAGTTAAAAAGACTCGACAGCACCTCTGCTGGTTGCAACCAAATACTGCACCGTACTTTGTGTTTGTTTATTCATTATTCA
The DNA here is from genome assembly GCF_037039965.1 of Doryrhamphus excisus. NCBI lineage: Eukaryota > Metazoa > Chordata > Actinopteri > Syngnathiformes > Syngnathidae > Doryrhamphus > Doryrhamphus excisus. The sequence continues at coordinate 16,415,284 of NC_136374.1, forward strand.
TCAATTTTCTATACCGCTTACGAGGGTCGTGGGTGGGTCGAGGGCATGCTGGAGCCTATCCCAGCTGTCTTCGGGTTAGAGGCGGGGTACACCCTGGACTTGTCACCAGCCAATCACAGGGCACATATAGACAAACAACCATTCACACTCACATTCATACCTATGGACAATTTGGAGGTTAAAAAACATTAAATTGATTTTTATATCATTCAATCACAGACATTTTTGATGATTTTGACAGATTTTTCACGGCATACAGAATATTGTGTTATTGGGGTATATAAACGTGGTATATACTAAAAAATGATTCGATTCATCTTTCATCAGAAAAAAAGAGTTTCTATCTTTTTCCGTTCTTTAGTAATCAGCAATTCAACAAAATATCAGTTCCATAACCATATATATTTTGCTAAAATGTCCAAACATACATAAACAAATACTTCAAGGTGTTATATTTGTTGATGTTTTTTCACTTCTTGGATTTAAATGGGAAAGATGCATGTAGAGCTCTTATAAAATGTATTTCTGACACCTTGTGGCCGTTTTTGTTTGGCTTACAACTTCACCAAATGTGCTCTCATTTATTGTGGAGTTTCATCATCACCCTTTCCAGCAAAAAAAAAAATGTGAAAAACAAATCAATAAATAATTGTCTATTGGTAGTGAATGAGTCAACAAACAATTAAATGATTTTTAAAAATGGAGTACAAATGGAGAACTAAAATCACCATCATTTCTCAGTTGACTTATTTTCTTGACTGACACACTTTCATCAGAATTTCCTGTCCTCCATCAGCGTCCAAGGTCATCCTAATAAAGCGTTCTCTCTCAGGACGCAGCTGCTAATTGCTCAGCTGCTTTCACATCCAAATAAAGGCACAAACGTTTCCTGAGCCGGCGCCTCACCTTTCTTCCGCCATGTTGAGTACAATCTCTGGACAGAAACATGAACATGAAGGGGAAGAAGGCTGTGTTCATTTTTGTTGTTTTTTTTTTATTTTTTTTTATTTTCATCCTCGTGATCACTTGAATGAACTTAGCCTCTTGAGGAATGTGCAACCCGTGACTTTTTTTTTTGGGTTCAGCTAAATAAGGTGCGCATGAAGTCCGCACTCCTTCTGCAAATATGTGTGTGTACCTTTGTCTGTAGTCGCTGTTTTAAACAGACAGCGGCCTGCGAGCTGGTAAATCACTTACTGCTTACTAAAGGAAGGGCCGTTGAGTGTGTATTTACCCGGGTCACACACACATACACACACATACACACACATGGCGAGCAATCTCATCGGTGCGGAATGCTCTGTATGTTTACCTATGGCTCCGGAACCCACCTGACCGAGGGAGGCTAATCTTTATGGGCTCTGTAAACAAGGACTTTGTCTTCACAAAAATACACCACGCCGATACGTGCGTGCACTTGCAATCATTCACGCAAATGCAGATAAAGTCGCCAAGAACCATGCATTGTTTTTCATATTGCGTCCGAAATTGTCATTATCCGCACCCTTGTCCAGGAGATTATCCGAGAGATCGGAATAAATTCCAAGCTTCTTCTTATTTGAAGCCGGGCAACCGACGACCGGTAGACATCAACCCGCATCTGATGGAGCTACGCGTGGGATAATAGCGTTCACCTGTTAGCGTTGGAACGGGGCCAGAGCAGTCGCAGGCATCCAGCGCTAGCCCGTTTGCTGTTAGCCAACCTGTTAGCACTGGCGGGTCGCCAAAGCAGCCCGGAGCGCCACCGTTAACTTGTTAGCTTTACTTTTTGAAGTTTGGATAAAGTGTATGCACGAGCGGCTCCCGAGGAAGCGACCAAACATGGGCTGCACGGATGCCGGTGTACGTGTTTTGGACGCCTCACTTATAGATTTCATAACTGAAGCTTGTTTGTCATCGAATCATAAAAAAAAAGAGAAAACTAAATATGAAAACTAGGTTTGATAACTTTATTCTGATTCGAACCGTCATCATGTATGTATCTCCAACTCACAAACACTCCCAACTCTCGGAACGACACTTCCCTGTTCTTCAGGTGCATTCACGGATAAATAAACACAAGCGTCCATTCTCATCACCCACTTTGTAATACAGTAAAGTCTCGTTATATCGATATTCTCGGGAGTCGGAAAAAATACCGATATAACCGGACTATCCATATATCCGATCCTGCGCCGAACTGCAAAAGTGGGCAATAATGCGGCTTAAATCAATCTTTGCTTAAGGATTTCAACACCAAAAAAGAACACGCCGAACGGCTGCTTCCAGTCAACTTTATTTTTCACACTTCCACCACCAGAGCACAACACACACACCGATTCCCGCACTTCCTGGTTCACAGGTCATGCTCAACCCGCCCCACATAGCTGGCCAAACACATGCCACGAACGCCAGCATGTACATATGAAAAACAGTGATTATTGCAAGCGATAAAAAGATATCTGAATACGACACAATTAAATACATGTATTTGTACGCTTGTGTCTTCGTTGGAATAGGTGTGTATGCTATGTCAGTTGGTTCTTCTGTTGCAGGCATGTGTTTGGCCAGCTATGTGGGGCGGGTTGAGCATGACCTGTGAACCAGGAAGTGCGGGAATCGGTGTGTGTGTGCTGCACTCTGGTGGTGGAAGTGTGAAAAATAAAGTTGACTGGAAGCAGCCGTTCGCCGTGTTCTTTTTTGGTATTGAAATCCTTAAGCAAAGATTGATTTAAGCTGCTTTTGTATCGATATAAGCAGACCAAATTGGCTGGCGGGAGATGAAAAGGGCATCGTAGTAACCGGATTATCATAATAACCGGGTATGGTACTAACGGAACTAATTATATCATAAAAGACTAGAAATTTGCCGGGAAATGAAACTAGTATCGTAATAAGTAGTAATTCGTTATAACCGATATCGATATAACGAGACTTTTCTGTACTTCATGAAAAGTACAAATTTATTTGCAAGTATGATCGGAAATCCAATAAAATACACTTGAAATATGTGAATTCTTAGAAATACTTATAATGCTCATAATGGCAGGATTGTTCTACTGTTAAAGAGACTCGTTTTAGGCAAATAGATTATCAGACGTGTGTATCTTTTAGCTTAATTTAAATGTTCAGTACATCCGTAGCTGTGCATACATACAAATATCTAGCAAACGATGATTCAGCATAATGAATTAAACTATGAAACCACGCACAGCTTAATATAGAATAATGTTTTTGTGTGTGTAAATGATATCGAGAATCGTATACAATAAACATTTAAATGGGGACTCATTATTTGAATAGTTAAATAGGAGTTTTTAAGTAGCAGGATATACAGTATACAAGGTACCGGGTTGGGGTGTAAATACTGGCCTCAAACTATGACTATGCAAGAACATCTTGTTTCGGTGACATCAGCGCTATTGTACATAAAAGCCTTTTCAGTTGTACAAATGTCACATGTGATCCATATGCGATACGCCGAGGCCGGCAGTCAGAGCCCAGATTTGATTAGTGGGTTTGTTCTGAGGTTTGGGGTTAGAGCTAAAATACCTGGTGGGGGCGAGAGGGGGGGGGGGGGGGGGGGCATGAGACAACTTTGCCAGCTTGTGTGAGGAATTATGTTCCGTTTGTGGGGAGATGATTTGTGCAGAGCAGGAACGTAAGTTTTGAAGAGAAAGTCAGTTATGTGTGATATTAGAGTGGACGTCGATGGAACAGGAAGTTGTCAGGTTTGTTTAACAGTAAAATATGTCGTAACACCGGCTCCTCCAATTGCTCACATTTCTTGTGTCACTCGCTCAGAAATATGAAAGATCATAGATGTCAGCAGTCGGAACTTAGGTCAATTTCAACAAAATATCAGTTCCATAACCATATATATTTTTTTGCCAAAATGTCCAAACATACACATAAACAAATAGTTCAAGGTGTTATATTTGTTGATACTTTTTCACTTCCTGGATTTAAATGGGAAAGATGCATGTAGAGCTCTTATAAAATGTCTTTCCGCCACCTTGTGGCCGTTTTTGTTTGGCTTACAACTTCACAAAAGTGCGCTCATCTATTGTGGAGTTGCATCATCACCTCCATGTGCCTCTCCAGAAAAAAAAAAAGATGTGAAAAAAAATCAATAAATATTGGTCGATTGGTAGTGAATGAGTAAACGAACAATTAAATTATTTTAAAAAATGGAATACAAATGTTCTGAGGTTTCGGGTTAGAGCTAAAATACCTGGTTTGGGGGGGGGCATGAGACAACTTTGCCAGCTTGTGTGAGGAATTATGTTCCGTTTGTGGGGAGATGATTTGTGCAGAGCAGGGACGTAAGTTTCGAATAGAAAGATGTGTGATATTAGAGTGGACGTCGATGGAGGATGCCATAAACAGGAAGTTGTCAGGTTTTATTTAACAGTAAAATATGTCGTAAATTCATTGTCAACACCGGCTCCTCCAATTGCTCACATTTCTTGTGTCACTCGCTGAGAAATATGAAAGATCATAGACGTAACCTCTATGGATTCTATTTCAGGGTGACAACTTTAATGTTTTCCAGGGTTGAACCTGCCACTAGTTACCACAGGGAGAGAGTGAGACAAATGATTCAAGTGTAGGATGAAAGCAGATTGGATGGAGTGCACATACTGGTACAGACCCCCCACCGCCCCCACTCCCACCCCCATCCCTGCCTTTCTCCCTCCCACACTTATTCCCTCAGTTCTTTGCCTAATAAGCAGCGTTCCTGTGAGCTGATGCAAGGCGGAGGAAACAGAACAGGCGTTCTGGGACCGCTGGAAATATTCCCACATGAGCCCTAACATGATAAAGACTTATTATCTCACTAAGCTGCTGTAAACACAGATGCACACATAAATACACACTGTACACAACTCTATCGCTCAGTTGCTGGCGCTCAAAACAAACACACACACACTCACGGTGAACCTGGTTTGTGACGAGCGTTGACCAGGAGGAATCTGACAGAGTCGATCCCCGCTAACAAAGCCGGAGATTGAAGCCCCTCATCGGGTATTTAAGTTGTTTGAACTCCCTGCCCCTTTCTTCCCGGAGCAATGGGAAAAATCAGTCAAGAAGTCGGGTTGATTATGAGGGCAATATTTTCAATAAATATTTTCGGGAACATCTGAACAGGCTACAAGCCAAAACAGGACTTCTCTGTGAGCTCATCAATCACGCACACACGTCGAAAACAATATATGAGCTAATCTTTTACAGTACAAAGGTAGCAAGCGTGTTGAGTCCTATTTTCCTTCTTCTCCATCCCAGTTACACAGCAAAGGAGGTGTTTTTTTTTTTTTTTGCGTTCAAACACATTCTTTATCATTCTGATCATCATACCTCAACGTGTCCCCCTGGGCTAGCGGGAATGTCTCTTCGACACACACACTCGGGTCAGAGGTTCAGCTGCTCTTGTAGGGAGATAAAGAAAAAGACACACAAGCAGCGCGTTGAGGCAGGCCTTTTTCACGAGTCGCTCCTCTTCCCTGCCAGAAACACTTTAACCTAGAGCTATGTATGTGTGTGTGTGTGCATCATAGTCCTAATCAAAGACTTCAGGCTAGATTTATGCCCCTGCCTTTTCCCCGACCTCCATTACACCAGCTTATATACACCCATTACAGGATATGACAGAGTACACACCCTTTGGACGGGCATACCGCACCGCCTGCGAGTGTGTGTGTGTGTGTGTGTCTTTACACACTCCTCACTTCCCCATTAGGTCCCTGTCCACCTGCGAGCTCTATCTCGCCGGCTTATTGCTAATAAGGTCAATGAGGAAGCGTTGGTAGCAGATGGCTGTACAGTACATTACAGCACAGCGTGGGCCCGATAGGCGGCGAGGTGATTCATGCTCAGCGAGACATGTGATGACGCCAGGAGTTTGTAGCGCGTTGCAAAGTCGGCGGACCTCGCTCGGATCTGTTGATCACTCAGCACTATGCCCGGCTTCATAATATTACCTCGGGGAGTAGTTTGACCTAGCACGGATCTGGATGGAGGAGCGCGAGAGAGAGAGAGAGAGATCGTTGCGGAAAGAGGGAGTGGGGTTGGAGATTAAGTGACTAGCTTTAAATGTCACAATAACGCTCGACTTCTTCGTCTTAACCTCCGAGCCGGGAACGGGATGAAAGGGAAGTAGTGCAGCGGGATTTATGGTTTTCGAGTGACGCTGCTTATTAAGCGAGAATTTTTTGACAAAACTGTTAGCACCTTGTACTTTTTAACCACCGACAGAAGTACTTAAACCAAAAAAATTACTATACATTGATACTGTATCATAATAATACCTATTATATGATATCGCATAGCTTCTGGACAGGTTGATGACTCCGCTTCATTGATCAGCATTATCTTAAAATTATCATCATAAGTCCACTTCTGTTGTTTCTTAACTTGAACATGTGTGTGAGTGACAGGAAGAAAAGCTGCCATCTCTTTTTCAGACTTTTTCATCTTTGTCTCATATACATTGAAGTCTTTTTATTACTGTCGTTACTTTTTTTCATTGACTAAGAAAAATTAGCTTATGTCATCCATTTGGATTTAGCTTCCACACATATAGTTTGATTGCTCTGGTCTGAATCAATTGATTGGTTTCTGAACTTGGACGGTGATATGCCTTGCTTGGTTTCTTTTCACACGTTTAAGGTCAGGTGAATGGTTGTTTGTCTATATGTGCCCTGGGATTGGCTGGCGACCAGTCCGGGGCGTACCCCGCCTCTCGCCCGAAGACAGCTGGGATAGGCTCCAGCACCCCCCCACGACCCTCATGAGGAGAACTCCACTTCATTGATCACCATTATCTTAAAATTATCATCATAACTCCACTTCTGTTGTTTCTTAACTTGAACATGTGTGTGAGTGACAGGAGGAAAAGCTGCCACTTGGTTGGGGGGTTTGTTTAGTGATACTTGTTTGTTTTTATGTATAGATTTTTTTTTCAGACTTTGTTCGTCACTGTCTCATATATATTATTATTACTGTTGTTACTTTTTTTCATTGACTAGGAGAAATTAGCATATGTCATCCATTTGGATTTAGCTTCCACACCTATAGTTTGATTGCTCTGGTCTGAATCAATTGATTGGTTTCTGAACTTGGACTTTTCACACGTTTAAGGTCAGTCAATATTCCTGACTGAGAAGCTGATGAAGAGCTTTTTGAATCTCAAAGCGTACATATGGACTTAACGTTGAGTTACGGTGACCGTGACAGCAATTCCGCATTACAATATTGTTTCTATAAAGAAGAACTAATGGTGACATCATCTTGTGGCCACACACAATGTGTCAGTAATTGAGCCTTCAATGTGGAGACGTTGTTGTTAAAGCTGCAATAATGTCACCACAAATGCTGTTTCCCGTCCCCCCTTTTTTTTTTAAACACAGCTCACAGTTGTCATTAACTGCGGTGGGGAGTTTGGATTTGATGTGACATCCCAGTACTGCATGAAAACATTCACGAGGAACTGTAATTTTGTGCGTTTTAAAATAACTTATCTTACAAAAAGATACAAAGTAAATAACGGTTATGTTTAATATGCAGCGCTACAATAATAAAAACCACCGCAAGTGAGAAAACATACAGCTTTAAACTTGCAACCTGTCCACCTGCACAATAACATGTTTAGACCAGCGTCCACCAGGCAAGCATCTGGCAACATCCCATTAATGGGGCCACTCACACTCTATCCCAGCTTCACCTGCTGTCACACTTTCAGATGGAAAAAAAATACACACACACACACACACACGTTGGTTCATCTGCTGTTCCCTCAGAGGCAAAGAAAAGTTTGATTCTCTCCAGAGAAGCCACGAGTTATGCTCTTCTGAAAGCAACACACTGAGATGGTGGGTAGAAGTCTCAATAGCGTTTGGCTTGCAGAAATGAAGGCATCATCAGAACTTGCCATCTAAAAAGTCTTGCACTTCTGTGTTAATTTCTAAAACTGGATGAGGCAGAAAGGCGACATTGAGCTCGTCATTAGGAGTTCACATCTCGCGTTCTTGGATGAAGGTTTGTTTTGTTTTGTATTAGCGCTCGGATATATGTGTGTATGTGTGTGTATGTGTGTGTCGGCTCTCCCACGCTCGCGTTCCCTAACGATGGCAAATGTTCCCGTGTGTTTGCGAGGCGTTGTTTCTCAAAAAAAAAAAAAAAAAAACCAAAAAAAACAACAACACATCCAGGAACGGCTCGTTTTGTCTGGTTTTGTGGAAGGAGAGCGCTCTAATTAGAGAGGCCCTATGAAGGTGCTTCAAACGCACGTCGTCAAAGACCAACCTGCTCATGGCTTACACACCGCGCACACATGCCACCTCTGATTATTGGAGAAATGCGCCTTTTATTTAACTATATCGTAGGGTATTAGCAGCCTTGTCAGTTTAGATTTGCTGCTTGTCTGATCCTAATCCGCGCCTATGCTATCCTAGACGCACACATCTACATGCAGACAAAAAAAAGTCTGCTTCAGGTGTCGCTTTGTGGCCACTTGAGCGTGGGTGGTTCATGACCAAAAGCAAAAAAATGTATACGCACGCACGCTATTCACTCCTCTATCTCACCGTGTGTTTACTTTAGCTCCCAGACTTTGTTTGCCGTCTGAGATAGTGGCAGGATTTTTATTCAAAACTGTCCCGGTGGCTTTCTCTGACTCTGCCGTCCCGTCCGGTTTGCCATCAGGTGCCAGTGATGATGGTGGAATCAGCCTCTGAGACCATTCGAACGACACCGTCCGGCCAGAACGGAGTCAGCAGCCTCAGCAGCCAATCAGATGGCGGGGGAGGGAGAGAAGGCGGTTCAAACGGAGACACCAACGGGGAGATCAGCCCGGTGGACTTACTGCACCTGCAACAGCAACAGGTGTGTGTGTGTGTGTGTGTGTGTGTTTACTGATACATTCTTGCAATGCTATGCTCATGATGTACGCCGATGCTGCGGTAATCGTGTTTGTCATGTTGACGGCCATACCGTATTTACGGCATATATGTACGGAACAGTATGTACACACCGGGTAGTTATGTAACAAACAGATGTCACATATACTGTATACTATTTGACAGACTGGATTGTCAACAACTTAAGTGCAACATAATTTACTACGTCAAAGTTCATTAGGTGCAACTATAAGCTGATTGAAGCAATTAGCAACGTTTACATGAGGAGTTTTTCTCTTTTCCGAATGACCATTCCGAAAACAATGGTATACATGGAAAGGAATATTCCAGTCGCGTGTTTACATGCGCCGCTATAATCAACCAGAATAGTCAATGGGGCATGCCCATTAAAGCATAAACACCAACATCACCGATGTGATACCGACTTCCTCGAGTTTTCCTTTCACTTGTCGGAATAACTCCGTTTTGCCAGTTTTTCGTTCGTCAAGTCTTGAAATTTAGTATGAATAAAAAAAAAACTTTCCGCAACAGTCCAGTGCCGATTGGTCCACTTCTGTTGTTTCTTAACTTGAACATGTGTGTGAGTGACAGGAAGAAAAGCTGCCATCTCTTTTTCAGACTTTTTTCATCTTTGTCTCATATGTATTGAACTGTTTTTATTACTGTCCGTACTTTTTTTTATTGACTAGGAAAAATTTGCATATGTCATCCATTTGGATTTAGCTTCCACACCTTTAGTTTGATTGCTCTGGTCTGAATCAATTGATTGGTTCTGAACTTGGACAGTGCTTGGTTTCTTTTCACACGTTTTAGGTCAGTCAGTATTCCTGACTATTCAATTCCACCCTCGGCCATCTCTGTGTGGAGTTTGCATGTTCTCCCCGTGCATGCGTGGGTTTTCTCCGGGTATTCCGGTTTCCTCCCACATTCCAAAAACATGCTAAAAAAAAAAACTTTCCGCAGCAGTCCAGTGCCGATTGGTCGCCTCCATTTTTTTTTAAATCAAAGAACGTCTCGAGCTGCGTGTTACGTCATATCTCAGCATTCGCTTATGCTACGTTCACACCGACGCCGAATGTTCGCGCTTTGAATCGGCGACGAATTCGGCGTCATTTTTTCAAAAAAATGTCACGATCTCCTCACGCTTTGATAAGCTTCAATACGCTCTCCCCGCTTTACGCAATTCGTGACAGATCGCCTCAAATTTTTAAACAGTTTAAAAATTTTTGCCGCTCTTGCCCGAATGTCCCGAATTGCTCAAAACCTTTCTTACGCTGTATTACGGTCTCTACGCTTTCATAAGCTTTAATTCGCCATCGATTCGGCGTCGGTGTGAACGTAGCATAAAAGAACGCACCCGGTAACAGGAAAAAGATAGATAATTAATTCATATTATAATTTCTTTTTTAATAAAAACTGGACTTGTGAATGGCGTTTAGAAAGGTTTAGATTCTGTTCCACAGATGGCGCTAATGCACACGAAAGCAATAAACAACAGAAGAAGAACACAGTTTGACAACTTTCCGATTGAGCGGGTACAAGATACCTCAATCGGATTGGGGAAAGGAATATTCCTCTCTTGGGAATCCGATTATACATTCATTCGGATTGGCACTTTTCTTTGGGAATGAGGTGTATACAAAGGTTAGAGCAAATAAACCCAATGGAATTGGAATATTTGGGTCCATGTATACGTGGCTAATGAATCCAAAGTATATAAGTTTAGAGTGTTTTCAATTTTTTGCTCCTTTGTGTGAGATTCTCACACACACACACACACACACAAACACACAATAGGCGTGTGTGTCAGTGTTCCGCATCCATTTGTTTTATTTAGTCTCTCATGCATGAAGTGTTTGTCAGTGTTTGTGTGTACGACACATTAGCATGTAGTGTCTCCAGTTAGGTTGTTTATTTTGCCTCCAGTGTGTCAGACCTTCCCTCCATCCAGAAGCCAAATTCCTCTCACACACACACACACACACACACACACACGGCCATGCTTCCCAATGATGACATTTCACTGGTTTGGGAGTTTTTAACTATTGCCTGTTTGGATTTGTGTGGCACAATCGACTCCTTACCTTTATTGTGTGGACATTTTGGTTGGCCCACGGAATAAAGTTGTTCGAATAAGCTCCTTTAACTCAATTAGACTGTGTGTGTGTGTGTGTGTGTGTGTGTGTGTGTGTGACTGCGGGCTCCAGCATGACGCCAGCTGATGTTCTAGTTGAGGAAATCCCTGCCTGCTAAAATGATTCCCCTAATTACCATGATGAAGCCTCAGGTTTATGATGAACACTCCAGCCCCTTCAGTCCTTTCCTGGTCTCCCTCCTCTATCCCACTTTTCCCCCTGCCTGCATCCTCACCCTGCTTCCTCAGCAACCTTCAGTCTAGGACACACACACACACACACACAGACACACACACAGAGCTATGCACTAATGCACATACATAAACACCAAACCTGAAGCACACACAAAGCTGGTCTTTCTTCTCTGGGATGGGTTTCTGCTCTCTATGTTTTTGCACCTGTGTGTGTGTGTGTGCTGGTATTTCCTCTCTTGAGCGGGTTACCAACCACAAACATGCCTCCCTCTCTCTTTTCCATCTTTTTCTCTTACTCCCGTCGCTCACTCAACTTCTTTCTGCTTCGGTCCACACTGGACTGTGAAAGGCAACACAACCTTTACTCCAGATTTCGACCCTACCTTGAAAAAAGGTTGGAACTTACGTAGTCAATTAGGCAAGGACGTTGAACCAGATAAACACAGTTCAACACCGGCCCCTGCGGCGTACAAGGCTGAAGTGTGGACACATTTTGGATTTCTACACAAAGTAGCACTACACAAAGTGCAGAAATTGACAAAACCCAATATGTCGATTTTCCCGAATAAATCTGCGAGTTCACTTAGCGAGACACCATGAGGACCTGCCGCTAGCAAGCAATGCCAAGGTCATTTTGTATACTACAAAAGTAGTACTGTGATATTGCAGGTATTTTGTTTTTCAAATTGATATCACTATATATTGTTAAATAATGGTTATTTTCAAGCATCCTAAAATGACTTTTTGGTAATGGTAATGGTTTTATTTTATTTGAACATGCATCAGATTACAATTGAATGCATCACATAATCAGTTCCCAGTTCCACATGTCCAAAAGGAGTAGGAAGAAGCAAAGCTTATTAAATCCTACCCCTCTATCTGGTACTTTTACAATCAGTAACTGTTACATTTGTTCACTTCCTGCTTTCCATAATACAGTTTGTTTTTTTTTTTTTTGTTTTTTTTTAATAATGTACCTCATACCGAAGTACGAGGTGATATGAGCATCCAATGCCATAATGGGTACCATAGTAAGTGTCAATATAGTGATATATATAGCACATCATGACTGGTTCAAGACTCTTCATTCTTGTATTTAGCAAATTTATTTTATTTATTAATTTATTTTATTAATTTTTAATAATTTTTTGGGTGTTTTTAAACATTTTTTTAATTTTTTTATTTTTTGTCCCGTACCGAAGTACTCGGTGATATGAGCATCCAATGCCATAATGGGTACCATAGTAAGTGTCAATATAGTGATATATATAGCACATCATGACTGGTTCAAGACTCTTCATCCTTGTATTTAGCAAACATCAACTGCTTGTATTGTTTCTTCAATTGGCTCATCGTTGTGCATTGTTTGATTTCCTTACTCAATCCATTCCATAGTTTGATTCCGCATACTGAAATGCTTAACGAAGTGTTTCAAATGTAGTTCTTCCCTGAGATCATATTTTTCCTCTCTTGTAGAGAAGTATTGGATGACATTTTTAGGTAAACAATAATAAGCAGAAGTCCACTTGCACACTACAGCACTGTGTAAAAGTCTGATGCCAGCACTTTGTTTGTATTATTTTAATGAACTTTTTCACAGACATTATTTAGCCACCGGGGTAGGGGCGTTAGTGCAGGAATACATTTTTAGAAATTGATAGCCTCAAAGCAATGGTCCTTAATGGCACTTTAGGAATCAGGAAGTAGCCTGCTAACTAAGTAACTAATTAACAGAACCGTGTTGACAGAACACAAAGTCGTCTGTTTCTTGGTTCGATTCCCAAGAAACAGAAATCAAATGAATACTCCTGCTGGAGAACTCAAAAGCCATGAAATGAATGGATGCAGAGCATCAGGTAAGAATCTAATAACATCTAATCATCAGAGCTCCGTGTTGTCCCTCAATAAATTCTGCAGGTGTTTCTTAATGTCGTGGCTTGTAAAGTTGGGGCGTACCGTACTGTACAGCCTTGAAGGTACTTGAAGGTACAAGGAGGGGCACGGAGGAACCATGCTGGGAGGCAAGGGGCTGGTCATTGGCCGGGCTGAAGAGAAGGAATAGAGGGATGAGGGAGGAGTGTAGCGCTGAGACGTGTCAGAAAAGGGCGCCTGGGCCTCCCGGTGGAATGCAGCCTGTCTGCCTCCCCCAGAAAGAACAGAGCAGGGGAGAGAAAAGAGAAGAGGGGGGCGAAAAACCAGTTCTGCCCCATCATGGAGGGGAGGAGGGAGGCAGTCAGGAAGAACAAAGAGCGGCGTTCCAGGCCATGACTAAGGAGAGGTGGAAAAGTGAGAGTGTTGCACGGGTGTAGACATGCAATGATGCATAGCCGGGGAGAAATGTAAGCAGGATAAATCCTAACATACCTCAAAACGGTATGTGTGTGTTCTGACGAGAACCAGGTGTCTTCGCTACTTTTCCTTACATGTCTCATCGCCCCCCCGACGTTTTTTTTTTTTGTTTTTTTTTTTTTTTGTACATCACCGTCTCCTCCGTTTCCCTCGCCATCAATTAATCGCTTCTGGTGTAGTAGCAGCTGGCGATGACAGCAAAAGAGGAGAGAGGAAAAAGAGACGCATGGCGACAAAAAGTGCCGTTTCCTTTTAGGAGTGCCACTCATCAGTGAGGGCTTCTCTCTCTCTTTCTCTCTCTCACTCTCTCACCCGTAAGTTACTCCTCCAGGCAAATAGAAAGTGAGAGGCACATTGTAGTCCCAGAGGGTATAAAAGGAACATTACTTGAGGAAAAGGCAGTTTAGAAATTGGTCTGGACCCTTCATCCCCGCTCCCATTTGTCATGTTCTATTTTTTATGTGGTCTATCCTTGTTTTAGTCCAAGTATACATCCCTGCAGGGGTTGGGGGGGAGGGCTCCACGCCCTCTTTAGACCTTTACGGTGACTGACTACAACTAACCCTTACCCTAAGATGAATCCACATTAACCTCACCCCTAAAAAAAAAAAAAAACATGTCACTCCTCTAAAGGGGTGACAGGGTGTCCTCACTTAGAAGTTCTTTAACTGAAATTGGTCCTCATGAAGCCAGATGGACAAGAACAACCCCCCCCCATCCCGACACACACAGTGACCTTAACCCTTACATGAACCCATAATACTTTACCCCTAAAACCATATCTTAATCACTACCAAGATGGCGCCCTCGTATGTGTCCTCAAGAAGATAGAAGGACAACAGTATACACATGGTGGTTAAAGTACATTCTGTCACCCAGGATATTAGTATAGAATTACTTTTTTAAATCTTCTTAGTAAACATCGATACATTTTATGGAGTTCCTACAGCAAACAGAGTCTAAGCTCATCAGAAAAGGCCACAAAATATGTTCAAGTACATTCATTTTGTGGGAAATACGAGTGTTCCTGACTGTATTATGTTCTCAACGGAGTACAATACTCTGAAAAACGCCATCTATAGCCCTTAAACCTTTTTATTAGGTGTCCGAAAACCATTACCCTTAGATGAACCATAATACCTTAACCCTAAAACCATATCTTAATCACTACCAAGATGGCGCCCTCGTATGTGTCCTCAGGAAGCTAGAAGGACAACAGTACACACATGGTGGTTAAAGTACATTCTGTCATCCAGGATATTAGTATAGAATTACTTTTTTTAAATCTGCTTAGTAAACTTCAGTCATTTCAAAGTTAAAATGAATCCATACATTTCATGGAGTTCCTACAGAGAACAGAGTCTAGGGCAGGGGTGGGCAAACTACGGCCCGGGGGCCACATCCGGCCCGCCGAGTGTTTGAATACGGCCCGCCCAATCTTTCCAAAGTATTTCATTTAAACTCAACATACAACCTGGCATCATGGCCTGAGCCAACCTTTTGATGGTTTTATCAATTTCGTTTTTTGACATGGTCTGTTGTTTACAAAGTGCTCCTGAAAAAAGGGACACAAGCACATAATAATAATAATAATAATTATTATTATTAGATTATTAGATTATTATAATTATTATTAGAACTATTATGATTATTATAATTATTATATTAATGCTAATTATTATATTAATTATATATAATATTGTTATATTTGCATATTTTACATAATAATAATATAATAATTATTATTTTACTTTTATTGTAATTATTATAATATTTTATTATTTTTAAAATATTTAAATATAAATATAAAATAATAAATAATAATAGCAGATTGCATGACAATTTTGTGTCAATGCGGCCCGCGAGTCAAAAAGTTTGCCCACCCCTGGTCTAGGGTCATCAGAAAAGGCCACAAAAAATGTTCAAGTACATTCATTTTGTGGGAAATACGAGTGTTCCTGATTGTATTATGTTCTCAACGGAGTACAACATCCCTTAAATCTCTTTATTATGTGTCCGAAAACCATTACCCTAACATGAACCCCTAAAACCATGTCTACCATGTCTTCAGTCACAGTTCTTTGAAGGACGCTCAAGGTCTCAAACACGTATTGAAGCCAATACACACACACATGCACGTGGCTGATGTGAGTTAATGAAGGGTGTAATTAAGGAGCTGCGGTGATGACTGGCAATCGGGTGGTGGTGGGGGGGGTACTGATATAGATCTCAAATATACACAAACACAGATGAGCGATAACTATTATGGCCGCATGTCCAAGAGAACCGGGTTCAGTCTGCAGAAACGTATCATGTGTTGCTCGCTAATAAATGATTGGCTGGTTTGAATGGGGATGTAATTATAAAGGTTCAGCTCGCTAAGTGATAGGTGGTTGAATGCTGGTCACTTGGGCAGTTATGTTCTATTTGACCTCCAGCTCTGCGGTAGAGTTCACTTTCAGGTCAGGGTGCACAAGCGATGGAGGTGACGGGGGTTCCCGCTGGAAGACATTTCCTGACAACATTCTCTGATTTCTTAGTGCATTGGGATTCCATTTAATCACATTATGCCTGTGCATCTGCATGACCGGTGGCATCACTTGCACTTTGTGTGTGTGTGTGTGTGTGTGGGAGTGTAACCCCCACCCCCGGTGTGTGTATGTACGCATGAGTCCCACTGTCATATGTGCGGGGCCAGTAAATCAGTCCCGGGCCTCTCTCTCTCTCTCTCTCTCTGAGTGCTGTCACCTCCTAAAAGCTTTCCATTGGTCTCAGCCCGGCCAGTCCTCTTTATGATTGAGGTCAGTGGAGTTCAGAGGTCAGCAGAGGTCATGCTGCGACAGAGGAGGAGCATGCTGGGTTGCCAAGCATCACAGAACACCCACCGCTCTGAGGTCCGCCATACAAAGAGTACTATAGAACACCGACTTCCTCCAAGAGCCTCCAAAGCACCACCGGTACTTGGTTTCTGGTTCTGACTTTTGCTAGACCATAATATACCTAATAGGCATCTACTATAATATACCTAATAGTCATCTACTATAATATACCTAATAGTCATCTACTATAATATACCTAATAGTCATCTACTATAATATACCTAATAGTCATCTACTATAATATACCTAATAGTCATCTAATAGGCACATAAATGGCTTTGCCACTCAGGTGTTCAGGCTTTAACTCAAATTTGGTGCTTTGCTCATATTATTGTGAAAAATATTTTCTTAGATAGATTCAATAACTTTTACTGCAAGATAAACAAAAAACAACTTACAAAATCGAGGGGAATTTTATTCTAACAATAAAACAAGTAAATGCAAGACACCATTTTGATTTATTCCAGCTTTAAAAAAAACAAACTTAAACTGTATTATGGAAAGCATTTTTTATTTTATTTTATTTTAAAAAAATATGAAAATAAATGAATGAAAAAAATGAAACTTAAACTGTATTATGGAAAGCATTTTTTATTTTATTTTATTTAAAAAAAATATGAAAATAAATGAATGAAAAAAATGAAACTTAAACTGTATTATGGAAAGCATTTTTTTATTTTTTTATTAAAAAAAATATATGAAAATGAATGAATGAAAAAAAAGAAACTTAAACTGTATTATGGAAAGCATTTTTTTATTTTTTAATTTTATTTAAAAAACATATAAAAATATTATTGAAAACAGGAAGTGAACAAATGTAACAGTTACTGATTGTAAAAGTACCAGATGGAGGGGTAGGATTTAATAAGCTTTGCTTCTTCCTACTCCTTTTGGATATGTGGAACTGGGAACTGATTATGGGATGCATTCAATTGTAATCAGATGCACGTTCAAATGAAATTAAACCATTACCATTACCATTACCATTACCTTTTTGGCCAAGCCTGTGCATTCAGACTCCGCCATTTTTTTAACAGGCCATTGACGTTTCAGTCTGAGTTATGGGGCCTTTCTTCATAAACTTTCATACTTCAATTTCTAAGCAAATAAAACGGGTCATCTTAAAGAGACGGACTTGACCAAAAATAAAAAAAACACTTGATCGGGTTTACTGTCTCTTGCGAGTCCACAATCCCGCGACAAGGCTACATGGATAAGTCATACCCGGGCTGTAGAAATGGTTCAGCAGGCCAGATAAGTCGGCATGGACACATTCACGGCTGGTTGACCCAGTCAGCCAAGAGGCTCAGAAAAAAAAAAAGAGAGAGACAGATAGCAACCCAGCTAAAAAGATGTGTGTGTGTGTGTGTGTGTGTGTGTGTGTGTTTGCCCTGTCTTTGTTGTGGAGACTGAGTTATACACACTTGCCCGGGCACCTGGAGTGCTGAGGTCGGCTTTGGTTGCCATGGGAGTGTTTAGAAGCACTTAAGCTCAAAGAGCCTGCCTGTGCTGTCAGGTAAATAACACACACACACAAGCAGAGGCAGACTTGCAGAATTGTCGTTTTTTTTTTTTTTTTTTTTTTTTTTTGATGGGGGGGTTAGTTAATCTGTAGAGGGCATTTTGAAGGGGTCAGTGAGCAAAGCCGTACTCGTTAATGGGTGCTTGTTTGTTGTTTTTTTTTGGTTTTTTTTATATTTCATCGCATGTTTTTCGATTTTTTTTTTTTCAAGTCGCTCTCTCACATTATCAGTCACTCACAAAGGTCACATGTTGCCATCCATTCACGCTGCAGACCACAGCTCTTTTCTTCAAGTCCTTCATTTGGACACTCCAGAGTCCCACAAAGAGATGGACATGGAGAGGAGTGAGAACTTTTAAGACAGAATGTGCGACAATTATAAAGCACCAAAGACAAGTAGTTGCCCTGGAAACAAGGGGCGGGATGCACACAATGAACACGCACATATATATATATATATATATATATATATACACACAGCGTGCGCACAATTGCCGCCGAGGTCTAAAGTGTTGCTAATTAGCTAGTCTTTGCCGGCTCTTTGTGTGAGCAATTTTAAAGCAGAGATTAGAGTCAACAGGAAGAGGGGAGGAATGTAGCCCCCCCAGCCCCCCACTCCTCTTTGGCTTTATTCAGGCTCTGTGGAACAGGGAATTATGGCTGTTATCTATATAGTTATATCGCCATAATTCATGGAAAAATGTTAAACCATGTATGGAGGCAGTTGCTGTATGCTGACAGGCTTGTCATCAGTAAGTGTGTTAAATATGACCAGGAGTATGATATGCATTATGATAAGAACTGTATGAATGGTTATTACGGTTATATTAGATATGATTAAGCTTCACCAAAAAATTTAATACAAGAGTTTTGTTTTTGTTCCCATTTTTTTATGAGCTGAACTCAGAGATCTGTAAACCATCTCACACTCGATATTATCTGGTTGTCGGAGTAAAACTGCACAATTGGGGGTGTCCTTTTAACCAACTGAGTGCAAACCTTTGCAATAATCATGCTGTCTAATCAGCATCTTGATATGCCACACTATTGAGGTAAATGAATTATGAACTAACACAAATGGAGACAAAATTTGTGAATAATATTTGATGAGATGGGATTTTTGTGTACAGTTTGACATCTTTGAGTTCAGCTCAAGCAATTTTGTTTTAATTCTGTGAATGATTCAAGGTTTTAATAGTTTTTTTTATATGTTGCAACGCAGGTAAAATGTATACATGAACTGTTAGAAAGTTTTTCATGTTTATATATTTATGCTTCAATCATAATGTTATTTTTTGTCAAGATTTTACACTTTGTTTTGTGGTCCTTGAAAGCACCATAGTTAGTGGCTACACTGTAACTCCGATCCATCTGTTCATCAATTATTTTACATTATCATAGTGGTTAAATTATGTTTGTGTGAGCTATATTTAAGCCTTAAAAGGGCACCTATTATGCTTTTTCCACTTTCAAGTTTCAGAAAATGAAATTCATCCATTTGGAAGCGAGCCCTGAAAAAAAGTTTGAGATGGCTCATAACGCTCGGTTTCAAAAGGCGTGGTAAAACTGCCCCTTTGTGATGTCACAGAGCGGTGGACCACAGTAGAGTGGGCATGCCCGGAGGCGGGCCGTGGTTGTAATAAATTAAAAAAAGGCTGTTTTGGCATTAAGTACAAACAGCTGGATAGGTGCAGATGTTGCTAAATCTAAAAAGTTGTCTGGTTATTGTGTGTAGCTGCTCTATAGGACACAACTAAATACAAAGGGTCAAAAAATGAGCATAGTAGGTCCCTTTTGAAGCCTGCATTGTGTTGCAAGTGAACAATGGCAATTACAAAAAGAAGGAACCGAATCAAATATTACAAAAGTTGCTTTTTTGGTGTATAAAAAATACATTTTGCATAAAAATGTGTACTTTTCCAGTTTGATATTGCCTTGCCTCTTTTGGAAGGACACCCTAACAATTCATCTGAAGTTTAAAGGTATTTGTTTGTTGATGGGTTTTGTACCGCAGCCGTTGTTGATTCTAGACCACTTCCGGTGTTTGTATGCATGTGTAGTGTCGGGCTTGGTGTGAGGGTGCGTCCAGCCCCACAACCACACCCAGGTGGAACCTCTGAAGCAAAACCATGAAAGGGGTTTATTTCCATCAAAGCGGGCAGGCAATACAAAAACTTTTACAGGCCGCTGCTAAGGAGCGTTTTTCTATTTAACCAATACGACTTTTTGTGTGTCCATTTGTCTTGTTGTGTGTGTGTGTGTGTGTCATCTGTTTATGTATATGTGTGTGCTCTTACTCTTGTCTCCTGATCCAGGTCTTGGCAGTTTCTTGCATGTGTTATTAGTTTCATTTTTTTCTCTCTCTCACTCTCCTTTTGGTTATTAATAATAACAGTTAAACAGTTTCCATATGTGCGGCCCGGTTGCCAGGCTAGCGTTATCCTCATCATGGCTCTCCTCTCAGGGGTTCCTCTTGTTAGGGAGGAAAAGCAGTTTCAACTCTGGAGGTCAACCAAATAAGAGCAAACACCTATGTGGCCTTTTTTCCTTTTCTGGACCATAACCAAACTAGTAAACTGTCCTGGCTTGTACATGATGAGGGCAAACTAAAAAAGAAGACTGGAGGTGTGTGTGTGTGTGTGTGTGTGTGTGTGTGTGTGTGTTCCGCTGTGGGTTGGGTCTGTCTGGAGTGAGACCTTCCTCCCTTCTTGCCAAACGAGCTGTTTTGGAAACCGCAGGGAAACGGCATATGTCTATATAACGTATGACGTGCATGTGTCAGGAAACTGCTACAGATCTATGACTTAGCTGCCTGGACCTTTTATATAAATTAGGAAGGGACTTTCTTGATTTCCTTCTCACCTCATTGAATTACAGTAAAGTCTCGTTATATCGATATCGGTTAAAACGAATTACTACTTATTACGATACTATTTTCATTTCCCGGCAAATTTCTAGTCTTTTATGATATAATTAGCTCTGTTAGTACGATACACGGTTATTATGATAATCCGGTTACTAGGATTCCCTTTCCATCTCCCGCCAGCCAATTTGGTCTGCTTATATCGATACAAAAGCAGCTTATATCAATCTTTGCTTAAGGATTTCAATACCAAAAAGAACACGGCGAACGGCTGCTTCCAGTCAACTTTATTTTTCACACTTCCACCACCAGAGTGCAGCACACACAGCGGAAAACACCCGTCCCTCGCGACTACCCCTCCGGGTGGCAACACCTTCCCTATCGATAGTTCCGGGGTGAATTATGTCCCGGTAACCGGTAATCACTACAGCGTAAGTTTATTTTTATTTACTGTAGTACAAAATGTATTGTAGTACAAAAGCCTGCTAGATACGCAATCCATGAACTCAAGGAGAAAATTACATGCCATATCAAAGATCCGCCCACTTTTAATGCAGTTCGGCGCAGGATCGGATATATGGATAGTCCGGTTATATCAGTATTTTTTCCGACTCCCGAGAATATCGATATAACGAGACTTTACTGTATTTCATTGTCTATATTGTGACTCTATAGTCTTTTTTTTGTGATGACTTCTTGAGAAGTTTATGATTTTTTATTGCTGTGAGTCTAAATTATGTAAGAATATAAAGCAGTCCCGGGTATTCAGTCATGCCTCCTTTATGACGGCATCTATACCCTTGTGAATCAATAGAAACGTTAGATGAGTGTAAGGAAGGCGAGGTTTTCCCATTCCGCTAAACAGTTTTGCGTTGAAGAGAACCATCTGGAAAACAACGTGTTCCCTGGTGTTTCAAACAGGTCGCTTTTGTGGAAAAACAGGACCTGAAAAAATAAAAAAAAAACATCCAAAATCAGCGAGGATTACAGCATATTTTGATGTTCTTTTGGAGTTTGTGAGTTTTTATTGCGTTGGCTCTAAATCGCGGTCCTTTCCTTTCTTTAATGGTCAGTCTGGGCTCCGACGAAGCTTGCTGCAGCCATTTGAAAACCTCAGCTCTCTAACTGAGCCTTTATACTGCGGAAACATTACATTAAATAGCCGAGGAGCGTTGCGGTTGGCTGGCGTGTCTGAAGGTGTACCAGATAGCTGCAGCTCAGGAATAAGATTGAGGTGCCATTCTAGTTCTAGTTTGAAGTTGCCTTGAGTGGAAACAAATGGCCGCAAAGCCGCTGAGGGAGATGATTAATTCCAGAAAAATAGAAGCTCCATGTGAGGAAGACTCAGAGTAAAGGGGCAAAAACTTGGCAGAGCCTCGTCTGTTTGTAACTCACTGTAAAATTGGGGGGCTTTAGCAGGATTTGACTCCGTCTGCACCCTACCCGTATAGGTTCACCTCCAGGAAACACTGATCCACTTACCGTTTTTCATACCCGTCTGCACCATAGCAACAATAACAACACAAAATTCAAGCCTATTGAGTTTCAGCTAGTTGGTTGTTGGCAGATTCCTTCAGACACCAAATGATGCTGCCAGCTGTTTAGCAAACTTATTTTCCACAGTTGACTTTGTTGCCAGCCTTTAAAAAAAAAAAACGTCTGTGTACAACCCCATAACTTCAACTCGAAATGAAACTGACACCACCAACTTCACTCGCTAAAACCTTGGGATTAATTCATTGTATTATAAAATAAGGAATGTTACAACAGTACAATCAATTCTAAGTATAATAATAATAATGAGTATCGCCATGTGTTACAGTCATTTTGTAAGTCAAATAATACATCATTTGTCGAAATGCTAAATAAAATGTCTTTTTTTTTATTGTTTGGTGTTAATCTTGGTCCAAGAGCTGTATTTTCCAAAGCTTGGACTCTGTTTTAGTAGACCCAGACTATCTATTTTAAGCATATGTGTACTGTCTGAATGTTATTGTGTGTGGGGGGCAAAAGGGTATAGTTAATTAAGGTAAACAAAATATTAATCATCTCTCACATAATTATCTAATTCTGCCTTTTGGAACATTTTAATCGTGATAGAGCTTTTCATTTACCAGTGTGTTATTGTATATAAGAGTACCTGGATGTGTGAAGTGAAAAAGTGCGATCGTCATTTTGTACTTACATGTCTTTTTTCAGGTATTAGCAATAAACATAATCATAGTTTTATAAGACAAACATGAAAGGGTATATAGGTGGTCCTCACAAATTGAGTTTGAGTATAAGTGGCAACTTTTACATAATTAACACCTAAATCATATAAAATAGGCGATATTTTTTTATGTAAATAGTTTGAAATTCAAATAGTTTTCAATCGATTGAATATCATCAGTTAATCATCGATTAATTATCTCAGTTCTAGTGTCATAGTAGAAGATCCTTTCACATATTCACTATATTGAGAGTTACTATGGTGCCCATTATGTCATTGTATGGTCATATTAAGTTATAAGTTAAACTATATTAGGAAAGCAGGAAGTGAAGAAGGAAGAAGCATTTATTTTTTTTATTTTTTTTATTTTATTAAAAAAAACTTAAACCGTATTATGCAAAGCATTTTTTAGTTTATTAAAAAAAAAAACTTAAACTGCATTATGGAAAGCAGGAAGTGAACAAATGTAACAGTTACTGATTGTAAAAGTACCAGATGGAGGGGTAGGATTTAATAAGCTTTGCTTCTTCCTACTCCTTTTGGACATGTGGAACTGGGAACTGATTATGTGATGCATTCAATTGTAATCTGACGCATGTTCAATTGAAATAACACCATTACCATTACATGTTTGAAGGTACCATATAGTTGTTTACATTAAAATTAGCAAGATATTAGCTATTGATTGTTATTCCAACACTTTTCTGAATCAGTGAAGAAGAAGATTTCCAATGAAAATGTGCGGGTTAAAAAAAAAATACACTGAGAATGTAATGATAGTTTAACATTATGATTTCCGTATTTATGCTCTTGCCGAACTCCAATAGCAGTCAATCAAAGTGAAAATGGCGTCCAGAGGTGCATCCTTGACAATGCCCAGTGCATGATCAGGGATAGTCGGGATCACAGAGCTGGCCCCGGGAGCAAAGGGGTAGCGATCAGCTTGGCTTTCAGCTTCAAAAAGGACAGAAAGAGAGTGAAGAACATAAGACCC
The DNA here is from genome assembly GCF_037039965.1 of Doryrhamphus excisus. Lineage (NCBI taxonomy): Eukaryota > Metazoa > Chordata > Actinopteri > Syngnathiformes > Syngnathidae > Doryrhamphus > Doryrhamphus excisus. Next base: position 16,439,329 of record NC_136374.1, read on the forward strand.
GCCCCCCTCCCTTGTGTGTCGCCAGTGTCTCCTGCCCATCCGAAATCAGAAAGCATGCAAGCCTGTAGAGGAGCAGCTGGGTGTGACGGGCTTTTCTCTGCATCTTCACCCTGTAGCCATCCTCTACCTCCCCATCTATTGCTCTCTACAGGGGGGAGGTTAGTAATATATGTATAGACGTGTATTACAATTTTTTATTTTTTTTTTTATCCATTACATTTTTTGCACTTGGTCAGTTCAACCTAGCTTAGCTCAGTCATGAAACAACAACTTTTTTTTTCTCTGCATTCTTCTTGTGAAGAAATGTGATACCACCTGCACCCCACTACTACCGCCCCTCACCCCTTTCCTCCCCTGTCCTACTCCTTCTGGTGCTCGCCTCGGGGACTGTTTACCAAAAAGGGAGTAAGGAGGCGTCCGAGGTGGGATGAGTAGATGGTAGAAGTCGGGGAGAGGCGAGTTTGTTTCGTTTTTTTTTTGGCCCATCAACAATGGAGCTCAGTCAGCGCTGACGGATTACCCCAACATATGGTACCCACCTGTCTCTCGCTGACACCCCCCTAACCCCCCCCTCCTTATTCGAGACTTCGCTCTGTTTAGATTACTTTGCTTCTCTTTTCCCTGTCTCACCCAAACACACTGGATGGATTAGAGGCCGGCTTCGTCTCTCTCACACACACACACACACACACACACACACACACAGCCATGTTTGCTTTAGCAACCTAAACCACACACACACACTTTAATGGGGCAAAAAGAGCTCATCGTAGCATTTTTCTTACATGGAACGCCCAAACTGTCCTTATAATGGAGACTTAGCAGCCATTTTTCTGGATGTCGTTTATTAGCGATTGATCTTTACCATAGTTATGTTTAAACGTGTGTGTGTGTGTGTTCACGTGTGTGTGTGTGACCCTGCTGAATTGAAAAAAAAAATGCGCTGTTATTAAAGGCTGTGTCAGAGGCGATGATTTACAGAGGGGAGCGATGACAAGTCAGAAGAACACACACTCACACACACACACACACACACACACACACACACTCACTCTGTGTGCTCTCAGGCCTCCAAGCTGAGCGCTGACCTCCTCACCCCTCCTTCCCCTTCCTCCTCCTCCTCCTCCTCCTACCTCTCTCACTCTAATAAAACCTGTCTGACACCACTGATGTGTGTGTGTGTGTGTTTTTGTGTGTGTGTGTGTGTGTGTGTGTGTGCTTCTCGGCAGCACAAAGACTCTGTTGTTGGGCCTCCCTCTTAGGCCTCCCTTATATTTTCTTTAAAGGTGCAGTGCGCCCCCAGGAATGCCACAGGGGGAACAGTTGGGGTTGGGGGGGGCGTTTAGGAGGAGCTGATTTCTGTGTGTGTGTGTGTGTGTGTGTGTGTGTGTGTGTGTGTGTGTGTGTGTGTGTGTGTGTAACAATGATGCAGCTCAGCCAGGTCATCCAGAGAAGAAGAGAGGGAGTGACGGTGAAGATGTGCAATGAAAGAAGAGGGTCAATGACAAAAAGATGTTTATGACTACGTTAAAATGTGTGTGTGTGTGTGTGTGTGTATATGTGTGTTTATATATGGCTATTATTATATTAGAGTATGTTAAATGGCGACTCCAAATTGTCCATAGGTATAAATGGTTGTCTATATGTGCCCTGTGATTGGCTGGCCACCAGTCCAGGGTGTACCCCGCTTCTCGCCCGAAGACAGCTGGGATAGACTCCAGCATGCCCGCGGTAAAAAATGAGTGAATGAATGAAAATACAACATTTTTATAACATCATCATAAATAAAAACTTCCCATCGGAAGTTAATTCTTTCATTAATTTTCTACCGCTTTTCCTCACAAGGGTCGCGGGGGTTGCTGGAGCCTATCCCAGCTGTCCAGGGTACACCCCGGTCGCCAGCCAATTACAAGGCACATATAGACAAACAACCATTCACACTCACATTCATACCTATGGACAATTTGGAGTCGCTAATTAACCTAGCATGTTTTTGGAATGTGGGAGGAAACCGGAATACCCGGAGAAAACCCACGCATGCACGGGGAGAACATTCGAACTCCAAACAGAGATGTCCGAGGGTGGGATTGAACTCGGGTCTCCTTGCTGTGAGGTCTGCGCGCTAACCACTAGTCCGCCGTGCAGCCCTCATAGGAAGTTGACATTGGTAATTGCCATACAAGTGTAAAAATAAGTTAACCATAAATTGTGTACTTCCTGTTAACTTTAATTGAGTCATACATTTTTCCTCATAACTGTTCATGGCGTTACATAAATAAAGAAAAAAAAAAAGACTTGTGACTTATGTTCGTTTTTCCATGTGAACTAACAACAGTCAGTCAGTCCAATTTGTCCAAGTTGAGAACCTACACAACGCAAATGTGTGCTAGCATCTATAAGCTACAGTAGCAAGTGTGTAATCAGCCAGCGGGCTCTAATAAGTGACTTAGCACCGCGTCGTTGAGCTGTTTGCCAACACTAAAAGTGTAGACATAACCAGTATATATATATATATATATCTATAGTCAACTTTTGTTTACTTTCACTCCCCTACAACTGTGGAATCTGGGGGTTGGGGGTTGTACGCCGCCTTTTCCCACTCAGTTGTGTACGCTTCATCTTTTCTTATTTTGTGTGGAAAACTAAGTTGAACTGCGTGTTATGGTGAAATGATAGCACGTAATCATTCCAATTATACTATTGTCCATGTAAACAAATAAAAACATATTTCACTAATGCATTTTATTTAAATGCAAATTAGTCACAATTGATTCTGTAAGAGATGATAACGAATATATATGATGTTGTTTTCTGTGCTTTTAAACTTGAACCCATGTTTCAGTTCTTGCGCATTTGCATTATGTGTAATGGTAATGGTAATGGTAATTGTAATGGTAATGGTTTAATTTCCTTTGAACATGCATCAGATTCCAATTGAGTGCATCCCATAATCAGTTCCCAGTTCCACATGTCCAAAAGGAGTAGGAAGAAGCAAAGCTTATTAAATCCTACCCCTCCACCTGGTACTTTTACAATCAGTAACTGTTACATTTGTTCACTTCCTGCTTTCCATAATACAGTTTAAGGTTTTTTTGTTTTTTTTTTTTAAATTAATGTACCTCGTACCGTAGTAGGAGGTGATATGAGCATCCAATGCCATAATGGGTACCATAGTAAGTGTCAATATAGTGATATATATAGCACATCATGACTGGTTCAAGACTCTTCATCCTTGTATTTAGCAAGCATCAACTGCTTGTATTGTTTCTTGAATTGGCTCATCGTTGTGCATTGTTTGATTTCCTTACTCAATCCATTCCATAGTTTGATTCCACATACTGAAATGCTATCGCTTTTTAACGTAGTCCTAGCATATAAGTGTTCTTCCCTGAGATCATATTTCTCCTCTCTTGTAGAGAAGTATTTACATTTTTAGTTTATTGGTTATTTTTAGCCTTATGCATTTTTTTAGCTGTTTGAAAATTAACTATATCAGCAAGTATTTGTGATTTTAGAAATAAGGAATTAGTATGTTCTCTGTAGGCAGCATTATGAATTATCCTTACTGACCTTTTTTTTTGCAGTACATTTAGCGAGTTAAGATTCCTTTTATAGTTATTACCCCATATTTCCATATAAGATATGCTAGAACCAGAGAGCAATAAAGAGTGTAGAGTGATTTCTGATTAATAACAAATTTAGCTTTGTTCAATACTGAAATATTTCTGTCCACCTTATGTTGTATATTTGTAATATGTGTCACCTTAATGTTTTTTCGAGTATGAAAAGCAACTCTTTGACTTTTTTGGTACTATTTCCCCCCCATGCACAAAAGTCACATCCATGAATAGAGGCGTTGGAGAGGAGACAGGCATCACCTCTGCTCTGTTCTAGCGTTTATGAAAGCCATAAATGCTTCTTTAATATAGTGGTAATCAGGGTGGTAATTTGGGTGGAATTGTCCTTTATTGTTGCCAGACATGGCTTCCCAACTCTTGCCAACACACACACACACACACACACTCAGACAAATGCACACACTGGCTCTCGGGCAGACATGGTGTTCGAGTCCTAATTCACACCACATGCCAACAAACTGGGCGGTTGTGTGTGTGTATATACGTGTCTGTGTGTCTGTGCTTGTTTTAATGCTGAGGTCAAACCAGTAAATGGGCGGGGGCGGGCCGGGTGGGGGGGGGGGGTTCCCGAGATTTTTTTTTGTTCATGTGTTAAAATTCATGTGTGTGTATGTATACAGGCGCGTCCGCAGCCACATCTGTGCATGTGTGTGTTTTAATTGCGGTCTCAGCAAAAGTCGCGAGTGCGCTCCATCCAGATGGTTTTCATCATGGCGACTGCACAGAGCATTTCTGTCTCTTTCAGCCTCCCTCTAATCTCGCTCTCTGTTTTTGCAATTAGACATCACTTAATGTGGCACAGCGTCTAATTTGACAATTCATTAACTGTGTGACATTAGACGGTGACTGTGGGCCGCACTCTTACACAATACTTTTCTCTCGTTGTCGAATGATGCATTTACAGCTCATTCCTGGCACCGTGCGCTTTGCGTAAGATCTTCCGCAAATGAAGAACATCCTAACAAGTTATGGCCGTTAATTTTGTGGTGTGTGCACACGCACACACACGCACACACACACATGCACACACAGACTTTCATAAATCAATATTTACTAAGGAACCTTTCCCCTTTGAGTCAGAGGAAGCAAATGTGCATCCTGCTGTCTCCCCTCTGTAACCCTCAGTCATGAGGTTGTGCTTGTGTGTGTGTGTCCGTGTATGTGTGTGTGTGTGTGTGTGTGTCGGTGTGTGTGAGTGCAAAGTTCTTATGTTTTCAAATGGGTGTTTTCTTGTTTTGTTTTCGGCACATTCCAGCAAAAAGACCTTTGCCTCTAGAATGGATTTATCTTCACAATAGCGACATTATGAAATCTTCTAACACTGAAATGAGTTATTAACAATAAACATAGTCGTAGTTTTATAAGACAAACACAAATTGAGTTTTAGTATAAGTGGCAACTTATTTATTCTAAATTATTTCAATTATTTGTACAAATTACTGTTTACGCTGTACATTGTTGTTCATATTTGATGTCATCTATTCTCCACATTGTTATTATTATTATTTTTTATTATTATACGGGAGCCAGGCAACGACATTTTGTTGGCAATTTCACTGCTGTGATATTGTGCAATGACAATATAGAGAAAGTCTATCTATCTATCTAACTTTGGCATAATTACCACCTAAATCATATAAAATACTAGGGTTAGGTATCTATGTAAATAGTTTGACATTTAAATAGTCAATAGACAAACATGAAAGTGTATATAGGTGGTCCTCACGAATTGAGTTTTAGTATAAGTGGCAACTTGTTTATTCTAAATTATTTCAATTATTTGTACAAATTACTGTTTACGCTGTACATTGTTGTTCATATTTGATGTCATCTATTCTCCACATTGTTATTATTATTATTTATTATTATACGGGAGCCAGGCAACGACATTTCGTTGGCAATTTCACTGCTGTGATATTGTGCAATGACAATAAAGAAAGTCTATTTATCTAACTTTTACATAATTAACACGTAAATCATATAAAATATTTATATTTATATTTCACATGTTCACAGGTACCATATAGTTGTTTACATTGAAATTACCAAGAGATTAGCTATTCAGTGTTATTCCATCACTTTTCTAAATCAGTAGCCATCAGTTTCTCTTTCCGAATGACCTTTCCGAAAACAATGGTATACATAAAATGTATACATAAAGGAATATTCCAATATCCTGTCTACATCTACAACTCGTGACTTTTCAAATAATACATATATTTTTTAGGCAAAATGATAGGGAAGAGTGGAAGAAAGTGTTGGAGTTTGGTGTTAGTATTGGTAAGACTGCTCAGCACTGGAGGGCAGAGAAGGCAATGGGGGGGGGGGGGGAGAAAAAAAAAAAGAGGTGCATGTCTATTAGTCACTGCTCTTCAGGGTGCATCAGTGTTGCTTTACATCACCCTGACACATATAAACAGTGTGCAAGTGACACACATGAAGATGTGCTGACACACTTCTGCCTCAGAGGATGTGGACAACCCATTTTGAACCGTGGAAGGAAGGAGCCACTCAGAAAAAGCAGAGCGCAGGGGAAAGAGGGGGATTTGTTGTATTCCAAATAGGAAAGGATGTGTCGGTGTGAAGCTAAGCATACACACATATACAAATATATGTACACATATGATGCTAGTCATTAACTTTAATAGTGATTTTGTTCAGATTGAATGAATGGATGCATTAAATTCCATAGAATTTAATGCAGAAATAATCCAGTCTTAGGTTGTTATCCTAAAGATAAGATAAGATATGCCTTTATTCGTCAGTGGGAAAATTTGCATTGCACAGCAGCAAGAGTACTGAATCAGTTGAGCAGTACAAAAATACACAACATAGAAAAAAAAAACAATATAAACAACCCAAGTATTAACAAAATCAACAGTTGAGTTATATACAAATACAGTATATAAAAGTACAGAACATATGGATAACACATAATTAAATGAAACAGATAAATCCACGACACTGCTTAGTTACTACTATCACTTTCATAGGATTAGCTCCTTTAACATGTTCAAGGATACTGTAGCGATCCGACTGTGTGCAGCGGGCAGTTGAGTTTGCTGATGTTATTTTGCCGTAGTTGTAGCCAGGTACTAAATAGATTGTTGATTAATCATCGTCATGGTTACAATAAAAATCTTCGGAGTAGCGGAACTGAGCGTGTGTCACATATAGTGGGGCGTATTCTTTTCTCGACGCCACTTATCGAGGCTGGAGTCTTTTTGTTGGAATAGCTATTGAATTTTTACAGCTATGGAATATTTTCCATAACATATTGGTTGAAATCCAACAAATTGCACGGCCCCTAGGGGGGTATTTGACTTTAAAGCGTCTACTGTATATATCACTGTTTGGCCCAGTGTGCATGTTACCATCATGTCCGCTCTTATGCTTACAGGCTCTTCAGGCAGCCAGACAGTTCCTCCTCCAGCAGGCCTCTGGGCTCAACTCCCCTGGCAGCAACGAGGTCAAGCAGAGTCCCGTGCAGGTCAGAACACACTTCAACACACATACACATAAACCCATAGCCACAAACACGACACACGACACAACTACACAATGTGATGTAGGCACAAATCCTTCCTTCCTTATTGCTTTCACTTCCTCCTTTTTTTTTTTATCACTGAAGTCACTTTGGTGCAGTTTGATTTGTAGCCGTGTTTCTTATAAGGCTCTTCCATCCAGATGGAGCTGGTCATATATAGGAAACACATGCATGGCGGATACATAGTTGTGTGAAATTAAATATTTCTAAATAAATAATATTTCTAGAATTAAAAAAAATCAATAAAATGGGTAAATATTATAGATAATTTAGTACTGAAACTGTACACAATCAGCTTTTGCTACACAACCTACATAAGGTTTATATTTACAACCGTAAGAAAGATAAATAAAATCAGCATAAATGGGTTGCACGGTGGTCGAGTGGTTTACACACATGTCTCGCAGCTAGGAGACCCAGGTTCGATTCCACTCTCGGTCATCTCTGTGTGGAGTTGGCATGTTTCAATGTGAGTGTGTATGGTTGTTTGTCTATATGTGCCCTGTGATTGGCTGGCCACCAGTCCAGGGTGTGCCCCGCCTCTTGCCTAAAGACAGCTGGGATAGGCTCCAGCATGACCTCATGACCCTGGTGAGGATACTAATGGGTAAATATTGATAATAATTTAGTACTGAAACTGTACGGAATCAGCTAAAGGGGCTGCACGGTTGTCGAGTGGCTTACACGCAGGCCTCACAGCTAGGAGACCCAAGTTCGATTCCACCCTCGGGTATCTCTGTGTGGGGTTTGCATGTTCTCCGCATGCATATGTGGGTTTTCTCCAGGTACTCCGGTTTCCTCCCACATTCCAAAAACATGCTAGGTTAATTAGCCAAATTGTCCATAGGTATGAATGTGAGTGTGAATGGTTGTTTGTCTATATGTGCCCTGTGATTGGCTGGCCACCAGTCCAGGATGTACCCCGCATTTTTGCCCAAAGACATCTGGGATAGGCCCCGGCACCCCGTGTGACCCTGGTGAGGATAAGTGGTATAAAATATTAATGAATGAAAATCAGCAAAAACTGTTAAAATTAATAAAATATATCATATCCATATACTGTACACTGTATATCTCGAAGGTTGCGCAATTTAATCCGAAACAACAGCCACCCTAAGAACTTTATAACCTAAATTACAAGCTGACTTTTAAGACACAGGCATGCTGTTTTACCATCATATCTCCTAAGTGTTTTGTACAGTAATATGATGCCATAAATCAACACATCCATGCATGAGGCTGCCCAAGCTGCAGTTGTGTGCCTCCTCCTGGAACCCTTTAGAAGTGACACATGGTTTCAATCTGCACTACAGCTTCATTTAAAGGGATCGTTCAAATGAGTGCAATCATGTGACTTTTATTTTGAACACATGTTGGAGACTACTTTACTTTGGAGAGCAGGTGTCTCTAGGAATCATCAGACTCTTCTTTCGATATCCAAAGTGATAATCATGGAAAAACCGGGGAGCGGGTGGAACTCGTGTACACATTCTGATGTGGGGTGTTACCTTGCACTTCCTTCCCTCGCTTTTTCTCTCTAATACACACATACACCGAGCTGCTCCTCCTCCTTCTCCTCCTTCTCCTCCCCTCCCCTCCTCGCTCTCCATCTCTGTCTTGTTTGTCTTGTTTGTTGGTTCCTGGCCCGTTAGCCTCCCTGCACTATCCAGGGCACCCGGGCTCCATCTCTGTTGTCTCAGCTGTCAGCTCCAATGGTCACACACATCCTGCCAACACACTCTAGGATGTGTGCTGGCAGTGTGTGTGTGTGTGTGTGTGTGTGTTTGAATCCGCACTGAGCAGAAACAAGGTATAAACACGTAGCAAAACGGTTGTGTGCTCTTGTGCTAGACGTGCAAGGTTGAAATACTGATGTAAAACCTGTCTCCTAAGATTTGTTCTAGGCGTAGTTCTAATAGCCTTTAAACCTCACCAGTTTTTGCATGCTCAAAATTGCCAAAAATGAATGGAGTAAAATGAGAGGAGTATATTAGGAGTCCCCATATGCAAATTATCCTCCCAGAGATCATATTGGATGTTTCATGAAAAAATTGTAATATTTTTTCAATGATGTATGATTGCAATAAGACACCAAACCCAAGTGAGCCACTTGTAGCAAATAAATGAACATATGCTAGAATTCGATATAAGGTGCCAGATTGGCACTGTGGTCCACGTCACGTCACGGTAAGGCAAGGAACAAAATGGCGTTCCTACATGGTTGCTCCCTCTCATGCAAATGAGTGTCAGACAATAATTAGATCTTTAGGAGCCTGATAATTAGATTTTTTTTTCTGCTTCTCTCTGAGGGAGAGCGACAAAGAGAGAGAAATGGAAGGGGGGGGGTGGGGGGGTGCTAGTGTCTTGACTTCTCTGAAGTCCTGGTTTATGCTGACAAGAACTCTTAATACTAACCCCTTGTATTCCACATCATATTTCCCTTCTTTCTCTTCATTTGGAACGGGAGGGAAGACAAGCCAAAGAAGCCTCAAGCGAAAAAAAAAAAAAAAAAAAACCTCAAAGATTGTATCTGCGCTGTGATTGGTTGTTCAGAGATGGTCTTTGTGTTTGGTTGTGTGAGATATTATCAATCCGCTTTGTGCGCATGTGTGTGTGACACATCCAGGAGAAACTTGACAATAGCTTTAGCAGACGAGAACAATTGATTGTGTCCAATGGATGTACAGTAGCATTCATCGTACAATCACATGGTTTATGTTATTAATTTTCATTTTTAATGAAGAAGCATCGTTAAGCACCATTAAGAATGTCATCATTGTCGAAAAACCAATCAGAAATTGAGTCCAGCAATGGTCATATGATTCATATTTGTTTCCCCCACACAGAGCTTTTCTTCAGTCTACACCAGGGGTCTCAAACACGCGGCCCGCGGGCCAAATGTGGCCCGCAGGACACTAGTTTGAGGCCCCCGCCTTGATATGAAAGTTTAATGTAAAGTTTGATATGGATGCTGTATGGTATCATGTACCCAGAAAAAAATTATTACGTTTGATTCATGTTCATGTTAAAGGTTAAATAACTGTTAATAGTTATCCTCCCTATCCGTGTGGAAGTGGTAAGTTTTTGGCTATTTAAGTTTAAAGGAAATAACTTGAAGGCTACCGTTTAGGTCGCTAGCACTCTAGTTTGCGAGTTAGCATGTGTCTCAAGACCCTGCAGTTGCGCAATATGTTGTAAATAAAAAGAGTATAAATGTGACTATAGTCGTGTTTTGTCATGTCTACAGGGCTCTAATAATGCTTTGTTCATTTTAATCTGAAAAAAAATAATTTGTCTACCCACCAACTATATGTGGTTTCTTAAGTTTTTATTATTTGCCATTTTATTATTATTATTATTATATTTATTTATTACCGATTGATTGATTTTCTTTATTCTTGATTTGTTTATTTATTTTTCATCTTATTTTGTGTAGAAAAATAAAAATTAAGATATTTGAGAACAGTGGAATGTTTTATCAGAGCTTTTCTTTTATTTTATTATAATATATAGATAATATAGATAATATATATATAATATATAGAATATAATATCTTCTATTATAATATCCAATCACATTGATAAAGGTGATGAGTTCATTACATAAAACAAACACAGCAAACACAGATCTGGAATCAGAGCCCACATTCAAATGCTGTTTCTGGCATTTTGTGGACTTAATAAGAGCATCAAGGGGTTGCCTACAGCCACAGCTGTTGTTGTCAATTTTTTTTAATCAAACAGTATTTAAAGGAGGCTGCACGGCGATCGAGTGGTTAGCGTGGAGACCATAGAAAACACGACGGCTAATTAAATCGAGGTATTAACTGTAGTATTTGCAGTATTATCCATGTATATTAGGACTCATATAAAGTCAATTGAGTACTGCAACTACAGTAATGTTACAGTTGCCAATCTGGGAAAATGAATATGCACACTATTATGCAATGAATCCAATACGCTATATATAAAGATAGAACTCCGCTTGAAGATATTCCCACCCTGTGAAACAGATGATGTCATCGATGTCGGGCTTAAAGCGTCGCAGTTATCTTAATTTGCCAGTGGCGCGAGTGGGTGTGATTCCACAGCGACAAATGGCGGATTAGCCGCTTATGACGCGTGGCGCGCCCTCCATGACCCGATGACCACGCTTTGGCACATACTCACTCATACGACGGGTGGCGCATGCATACAATATACCGCGTACCCACTTGGCAGGCGCCCGCCTGGCACACTTAACACGTCGCCACTTGGCATGCTCACATACAGATTAGCGCAGTGCTTGGCTGCGGCCCATACGTGTGTAATTGAATCGCGATGTGTCCTGTTTTCATGTATTATTGAGGAGCGTGTTTAATTAGTAGAAAATGTGAAAAGACTCATTAGAGGTATGTTAATTAGTTGCGCTCTGAAGAGGCCTGGCACCAGCACAGCAGGTTTGCAAGGAGAGTCATGTCAGGCTAAAGCAAAGATTTTACTTCAGTGAGCCCCTTTTCTGTTGGATGTTGCTGCTAAATCATCTGCTTTGAAGCACTACACATGAGTGAGAAACTCAAGCAGGACATTGTTTAAGAGTCTTTATAGCGAGCGACAAAAGTATGTGAAAAGATGAGTGCTTTGCCCCTCAGAGTGGGACCCTTCTTCGCCTTCTCCATTATTTCCTTGTAAAGTGTTTTTCCCAAAGCACTGCTTTTGTGCAACGACTGAAAGTGTTTAGTCGACAGTTTCTGTCATTTGATGTGCAGGGGAATCGAACTGTGTGTGTGTGTGTGTTGGACAGGCGGGTATAGAACAAAGCTGGGGGTGCGCCGGGGTCCTGACAGTTTGTGAAGGGTGTATGGGAAGAGGTTGGGATGCGGGGCTGGACCGCGGCCAGGGGGATGGAGACAAGGGTCCACTTGTGACCGCTGGAGTGTGAAACTCTTACTTTGTGATTTGAAACATGAGTGAAATCAATAATGAAATATGGTCAATAAGAAGCCACCCCGCACACTTCCCGACCAAGCGGCTGGAGTGTGTGTTTGCGTGTGTGTGTTTTTCTGGAAGTGTGTTGTCATTTTTATTCTGAGGCACTGGGGCGTTAGATGGACAGTGGAGGGGGGGGGAGAAAGAGGGCGGAGGAGCGGGTGGATTTTCCACTTGAACTTGATGGTCTGTCACTGTCCTCTAAAGTTTTTTTTTTTTTTTTTTTTTTTCATTGTCTGGGTCCTGTCAGAGAGAGTATTTGGCATGAGTGTGTGTCTGTGCACCCCCTCCCTGCTCGCTGATAGGCTAGCGGAGACCCCAAGTTGCAGCGTACCGTGCTCCGTGGTGGCCTCCCTCGTCTCCTCTCCTCTCCATGGTCTTATCTTCTCATCCATTCTTTCTGTACTTTATCTTGTTGCTCTTCACAGGCCCGCATATGGACCACCTTTCACATATATGTGTGTGTGTGTTTCATATGGAGCGTATTTTATTAAGAGCATGTGAAAACTAACTAATAACTCACTTGTCATTGTTATAACACTTACTTGCCAGCTATGAGCAATATGCCAATTCAAAAAAAAAAAAAGCGCAGTGGAACTTCTAAATCAAAACCATGTGCAATATAATATCATATTTTGTATGTCCTGTTAGAACTCGGCTCAGTAAGAATTTGATGGATTAACTCATAAGGTTTTCCAACATAATGATGCAAAGGAAGAATGTGATAATAATCAAAAGCAACAGAAATTGAAGTTATTGCAATGCAGTCAAATGGTACAAGTGTCTTTAGTTGTTTAGTTATAAACAATAATAATAATAAACAATAGCAATAATAGAAGAAGAAGTACTACTAGTGAGAATGTGATCTTCTCTTTCATCTTTTCTCCCTTTTTAACCTTGGAGCACCTCCATGCTGGAGCCTATCCCAGCTGTCTTCCGACAAGAATGGTGGCCAGCCAATCACAGGGCACATACTATAGACCAGGGGTCAGCAACCTGCGGCTCCAGAGCCGCATGTGGCTCTTCAGCCTCTTTATTGTGGCTCCCTTTGCGATGCTTGAATATTTTTAACACCCGAGTGGGGAAAATGAACGTCTTTTGTAATGAGTTTTAAAAAATCCAACTTTGTCTGAGACCATGAATGCATCCTGAGTGAGTTCTGACTGCTATCCAGTTCAGTACATGAAGAAAAACAAGTAATACTTACCTACAAATCTAAAAAATAAATTCGAGATAATTTAAAAAGAGCAGCATGGGAACTTGTTTTTACGTTTACAGTAGTTTACACATACATTTATGTAAGTTTATCTCCAAAACTAGCAAGAGTACTCCAACTCGTCTTTTCTTATCTGAACTACTTTGATACCCCCAAATTCCCTCCAATGTTGTTTTAAACATACTATATGTTTTGCGGCTCCAGGCTATTTTTTTTCAGTGGGCATTGGGTAAAATGGCTCTTTTCATAGTAAAGGTTGCCGACCCCTGCTATAGACAAACAACCATTCACACTCACATTCATACCTATGGACAATTTGAAGTCGCTAATTAACCTAGCATGTTTTTTTTTTTAATGTGGGAGGAAACCGGAATACCCGAAAAAAAACCCACGCATGCACATGGAGAACATGCAAATTCCACACAGAGATGGCCGAGGGTGGAATTGAACTCAGGTCTCCGAGGTGTCTACTAACCACTAGACCGCCGTGCAACCAAGTTTCAACACAGTGAATGCCGTTAAGCATTTTTAGGCAGTTTTTTTCCACAGAAAGCTCATCTCATTCAGTGACAATTTATAAATACATGTATTTATGAATATATAATTTATACTGATAATGTTTATTTTTGGACTGCACGGCGGTCGAGTGGTTAGCGCGCAGATCTCACAGCCGGGAGACCCGAGTTCAATCCCACCCTCGGCCAATCTCTGTGTGGAGTTTGCATGTTCTCCCCGTTAATTATCCACTCCAAATTGTCCATAGGTATGAATGTGAGTGTGAATGGTTGTTTGTCTATATGTGCCCTGTGATTGGCTGGCCACCAGTCCAGAGTGTTACCCCGCCTCTTGCTTGAAGAAAACTGGGATAGGCTCCAGCAATCCTCCGCCACCCTCGTGAGGAAAAAGTGATATAAAATGAATGAATGTTAATGAATTTTTCATGAAGCATTGAGATTCCGCACTTCATTTGGCAGTCCTTGAACATAACATAGTTGCTGTGAGATGCAAACGTGAAGCTGATATGTAACAATCTGGCCTCAAAACGTGCGGCGAGGTGAACAACCGTTGTTATATGATCATAAGATGCTACTACCGAGTAGTACCGAGTAGTACCGAGTAGTACCGAGTAGTACCGAGTACTACCGAGTGTAGGCGGCCCCAAAACAGACGTAAACGTAAGCAGGGTTGTCGTACTAGCCTGTGATTTCTCTTATTTTATTGCAAATGTCAACGTCAAGCAAGTCGGGTGGTTTGAGGGGGGTTAAGAGTGAGCTGTGTATTAAATGTTTTTATGTTTTTGTGCGCGTATCAATTAGTTTTACTATTTTCTGGTAGCTGCGGAATGTAATTCACCAAAAGTAAGGTAACTTTTTTACACTCTTATGACTGTTAATATTGCATGAATGTATGCTAAATATATTCCATAAAGTTTTTAAAGAGGTGATAGTATTCCTTAACCATGAAAAATATAAAAAAATGTAAACATGGAAATACAGCCTCTTGTCTAACTGCACAGTGTTATATTCTTTGTGTAGTCCTATTTGTTTAAAGTGATTTATTTCTCCTTAAATTCCCTAATGGGATCAATTGGAATCATAGCATTCCGCTACATTACATGACATGACATTCCAAGATGTGCTGTTTTATGTAGTTTAAAAAAAAAAAAACAATCCTCAGCATTTATTGACTTTCGTGGTGCATGCCAGTTTGAGTTGTTTCCAAGGGAGAATTTGGCATCAGAGGTGATGAGATGCTCGGAACATCCCAAACTCCACTTTGCTTTTAAGTAATGTGCCCCCCCTCCCTTGGCCCTGCTGTGGATTATTGAGGAGGGGGTACTCACTGCACACAATGGACTCCCTTTTAATTCCAGTGGAGGTCTGACCCTGAGTTCCAAACACTCTCTTCACAGTAGGCACTCCTTCACTTCTTTTTTTTTTTTTTTTACCCCCTCTCAGCGCCTTTCTCCTTCAGTTCTCTCTTGTGGAGCCTACTTTCTCTCAAGACCCCCGCCCCCCCCTCCGGTCCCGCTATGCTCTGCTCTCATGACTTGGCAGGGGAACAGACAGGTTGTTTACCTGGGTAGGGGGAGCTGTTGAACAAACACATTCTGGTACAGGGAGGGACCACCTTTGTGCGGTACGGTGTAGTGGAATGGAGCCCACACGGAGGGTGACAGAGGGGTGTGTGGAGGGGGGGTCATGCATGCATGCATGCATGCAAATGACACAAGTGTCCATGTTGTATGCACAAGATGAGTTTTCACGCACATGGAGGTTTGTGTGTGACAGGGAGAGTAGCGGAGTGGGTGAGGTGGTAATGCTCAGTGACAAGGATAAACAGCACCGGGGAAAGAAAAGGGGGGTTTAGAGGGGGGGGGTTGCTCCCACTGAGGTGTGCGCCAACCTCTCTTTTCCTCCTCCCTTGTCATTTTTTCAATTATCTCCCTTTCTCTTATGTGTCCCCATAGACCCCGAGGCAAGGTGCATATCATTTAGACCCGCAGCCTGTTTAGATTGTGATTATGGCAGCTCGCCTTCTCTTTGTCACTCTTGTATGGACACACACACACACACACACACACACACATAGCGGGTCAGTTTGACGTTTTTTTGTGTGGATTAAATATGCTTTAAGGCTAAAAGTATTGGGACGACTTACAATTACATTAACAGAAAGCGAAGAAAAAGACTCGGTCCCTCAGCTTCCCCAGCTCTGATGATACGTAAGATTTTTGTGTCCATTTGTGAGGTCATAGGTCACTGATGCTCGGTTCTATAGTTCATCTCAAAAATGAACAAAATGAGTTGTGGATACCAGCATTTTGTTAATTTTCTGGTAAAACAAGCATATTGGCTTGAAATAAGATACAAGACTAAATAGACTAAATAGTGAAATAATGTCGTTGCCTGGCTCCTGTATAATAATAAATAATTAATAATCATGTGGAGAATATGAAATGTGAACAATGTACATCGTAAACAGTAATTTGTACAAATAATTTAAATAATTTAGAATAAATAATAATAATTTACAATGATTATGTTACAAAATTTAGTAACTCTTGGCCATTTTCATTTTGTAAGAATAGCTCTCACAACAAAAAAACATTGGTAGAACCCAATATAGCCAGTAGGAAAAAAAAGAAAATTAAAAATTAAAAATTAAAAATTTAAAATTTAAAATTTAAAATTTAAAATTTAAAATTTAAAATTTAAAATTTAAAATTTAAAATTTAAAATTTAAAATTTAAAATTTAAAATTTAAAATTTAAAATTAAAAATTAAAAATTAAAAATTAAAAATTAAAAATATGCACTTAATCTATGTGATCAGTATTGGTATCAGTATCAGTATCGGACAATTTTACTCATGTTCGGAGCGGGCAGGCCTCACAGCTAGGAGACCCAAGTTCGATTCCCCCTTTGGTGTGGAGTTTACATATTTTCCCCGTGCATGTGTGGGTTTTCTCCGGGTACTCCGGTTTCCTCCCACATTCCAAAAACATGCTAGGTTAATTAGCCACTCCAAATTGTCCATAGGTATGAATGTGAGTGTGAATGGTTGTTTGTCTATATGTGCCCTGTGATTGGCTGGCTGCCAGTCCAGGGTGTAGAAGACAGCTGGGATAGACTCCAGCACACCAGCAGAAAATGAATGAATGAATGAATGTTCGGGATCCGATATCGACACCATAAAACTTTGATGTCAGCCTTTCCTTTGAAAGCATCATTATTGCTAATCATTAGGAATTATGATAAAAACAAGGAATTTGAACCTGAAGTGTTGAGACGATGCCCTACCCTACGTATACAGTATTAAATATTTCTTTGTATCAGCATATAGTACGAAGCTAGTTTTATAGAGCTGTGTTGTGGTTGCGTAGATCAGATGAAAGGTGAAGAAGGTGTGCAAAGTTCACTGCTCCGTTTGACATGATGCCGTTATTTAACTAGCAGCTCTTTATATAAACATGAAGACGGCTCTCCGAGGGAGCCACTTGTTTAATATCAGACAGCCCGACTCGCCATCATCTGAAATGGAAAGTGGGGCTTTTCCTTCCTTTTCTTGTTAAAATGAAAAGTCATCAAGGGAGAAGAGGAGAGAGAGATGGAGCCCTCATTGAAATGTAAGTTACATCTCCCCCCCCCCAGCCGCCCTCTCTCCTGGCCCCTCTGGAGACTCCGTGCCTTTCTCCTCCTTCTATTTCCCATCTTTCTACCGCTCCCTCTCTTCCTTTGTTAATCAGTTAAACTCCCTCTTCAAACAACCCCTCTAATTACTCCTCAACTCTCAGTAAACGACAGGGCTGTCTCTCGCATCTCCTCCCCTCCCATCGCCACCCCCCCCACCACCACCAGCTCCCGCGCTCCATGGCAGGGGTTGACCTCTGTCAACCACCAAGCCCCTCAACAGTGTGCACGTATGACTGATTCCTGCATGGTAATGAAGAGAAACATCCTGGGTTAGAGTAGAATACTAGTAGAATACTATAGTACTACAGTCAAAACAACAAAAATAGTCCATCTTTAAAAGTTTGGATGAATACGGTTCCTCATTCAGGAGACATTTCTTCATTTTTGCAACAATAATTCCTTCCTTTTCTGGTGTGACACCCCAGCCCCACCTTTGTGGCACCAATCTACACGCACATCTCTGTTTTAAATTAACATGCAACATGAAAAAAGTGGTGGTGGTGTAGGGGGAAGAAAGGGGGGGTACGGGGTTTCAGTATAAAAAAAAAAAAAAAATGAAATGCATTTAATAAATGGCTGACTTCAAATCGCCCAGCTTTTCAGCCTGGCCTATTCACAGCCCCAATGAAAGGGGAGAAATCATTCACGGGGCGAGACAAAGCCGAATGAAAATATAATTCCGCATTGTGAAGCGCTTTTGTCCTGGCCCGTCAAATCGTTAATGGTGAGGCTTTTGTTTTGTGTCGTCGCTCACCGCCTGGCGGTGTCGTATGGCGGTGCCATCGCGTGCCCCGTAATCACCACGCTTTGTGATATTAGATTATAGGGGCAATTAATGGCATCAAACCTTAACTACTCGGTATACAGGCTGTCTCACACACACACGCATGCATGCATCTTCACACACACACACACATAAAGTTCCATATATCAGCTCTTGCACACATGCAGGCAGGGCACGAGTCGACATGTGGAAAGGTGCCATAACTCCAATAATTATTACACCGCTGACTTGAAAATGTCAATGGCCGTGTGTATAAAATAGAACGTTAGGAGTTGTCAGCTTGGAAGAATGGGATGCACAAGAGCAATTAATTACAGCTTTTCATTTGGCCGCCTAGAATGACAAGGGTGGGGGGGGGGGCGGGCGGGGAGGGGGGGGCACTTTGGCATGACGCCAAAAAGGCAGCCATCATCGCTTCCCACCTTGTTCACCACCCCCCATGCACCCTCTTGCTTTCACTTCCCCAACTGCCATGACCCCCACCGCTTTGCCGTCCTCGCCCCCCCCCCCCCCCCATCGCATATTTTGGGTCACAATTATTATTCATCTACTGTACATCCTAAACTTCCTCTCAAACCGCATTGCTGAGTCATGTTTGTATCAGTCGGTTTGGTTTCGAAATCAAACGATGTGTTGAGCTGGAGCCTACTACAGCTCAGTATGAGGCATGTATTGGTCGCCGGGGCACGTGCAGACAACCATTCACACTCACAGTCACACTTATGGACAATATAGTGACGATAATTTACATGTTTTTGAACTGTGGTAGTAGGGCTGCACGGTGATCGAGTGGTTAGCGCGAAGACCTCACAGCTAGGAGAATAGGGTTCAGTTCCACTCTCGGCCATCTCTGTGTGGAGTTTGCATGCGTGGGTTTTCTCCGGGTACTCCGGTTTCCTCCCACATTCCAAAAACATGCTAGGTTAATTAGCGACTCCAAATTGTCCATAGGTATGAATGTGAGTGTGAATGGTTGTTTGTCTATATGTGCCCTGTGATTGACAGCTGGGATAGGCTCCAGCACCCCCGTGACCCTCATGAGGATAAGCAGTACAAAATGAATGAATGAACTGTGGTAGGACTGCACGGTGGATGAGTGGTTAGCGCGAAGACCTCACAGCTAGGAGACCAGGGTTCAATTCCACTCTCAGCCATCTCTGTGTGGAATTTGCATGCGTGGGTTTTCTCCCGGTACTCCGGTTTCCAATTCCATTCCAAAAACATACGCTAGGCTAACCTAGGCTAGGCTAACCTAGGCTAGGCTAGGTTAATTAGCGACTCCAAATTGTCCGTAGGTATGAATGTGAGTGTGAATGGTTGTTTGTCTATATGTGCCCTGTGATTGGCTGGCCGCCTCTTGCCCAAAGACAGCTGGGATAGGCTCCAGCACCCCCACGACCCTCATGAGGATAAGCAGTAGAAAATGAATGAATGAATGAACTGTGGTAAGAAATATTAATGACTCACGACTTGACTTAATGAGTGGCTATCGCACAGGCCTCACAGCTAGATGACCCGAGCTCAATTCCAACCTCGGCCATCTTTGTGCGGAGTTTGCATGTTGTGGGTTTTCTCCGGTTTTCTGGTTAATTGCCGACTCCAAATTGTCCATAGGTATGAATTTGAGTGTGAATGGTTGTTTGTCTATATGTGCCCTGTGATTGGTTGGCTTGGATTGGATAGGCTCCAGCACCCCCCACGACCCTCGTGAAGATAAGCGGTAGAAAATGAATGAAAGAATGACTGAACCGTGGTAAGAAATATTAATGACTCACTTTCCAAACAAACTCCATGATGGTGTCCATAATGGAGACGCATATTTCCACAGCAAGTGAATGTAGATTAATAGCCAGTTTGCGAGGTGATAACTCGTGCTTGTATTTCTCAATAAAAACGCCATCACTTCTTAACAGGCAGGATTATTTGTATTGCAGTAAGGCAGTATAGTTTATTGACGTGTCGGCACGGAGCGAAGAGCAAGTCATCCTTCAGCCTGTTAGCTGGGACAATATATCCACTCCGGGATACCTTCTTTCCGACTAGTTTTCATCCGTGTAGTCCTTCATTTCAAACATTTATTTAGTCATTCAATATGAATCAGTCAGCATCTATACACAATAATCACATTAGCAATATTCATGCGTTGAGTCTATGCACACATTTTTGTTCTGCGCTCCTTGCATGTTTTTGATGAGATAGACATCTCATGGTGTCATCCTGCTATGCTGTTGTCTCTCCTTAGACAGGCTTGAATACGTGGGAAGGAAATCAGAGGTCGTTCTAATCGTGTTTGTCGAAGGAGATAAGATTTATTTTTGGGACAAGAAGATATTATGAATTATTTTCAACAATGGCAGCACCGTGGAAGAAAAGTGTCAACATGATGTGTGTGAGGTGATCTGTCCGTGGCTGTGAAGATGCTTTAACTCAATTATCTTGTGTCATGTCCTCACCGGGGGACAGAAATGCTTCCGATTTGAAACACTATTGAGAAACTGATCATATCTATTTATTTATCTGTATTGTATAGACTGAACTTAAATCTGAAACCAGCGAAATGCAACGAAATGGAGAGCGGTGAAGCGTATTCACGAGTCAAAACTGCATGCTGAGTATGACAAATTCAGACATGTTGGTCTGCACTAATATTGAAAGTCTTCCCGGCCTCTCACGCATTCCGCCTAGCAACACGCGTCCACTATAGGACATGACCATCTTTTTCCACTGAGGGATACATATTAAAAAATCTAAGAATACACAAACCATTTTGGAAACTTTGTTAAGTATATTAGGAAAAATATTATTAGTATCACAATTTCAGCGTTTACTTGTTACATTATGTGTTTTTTTGTTCTTTTTTTCTACTTTTGCTATTTTTTTTACTTTGTTTTGAATGACCCCAATCAGCGCTGCTCTACTCGATAGTCCAAGTGTTATTTCCGTTGTAAACTTTTGTGGTTTTCTGTCTTATTTATTTGAAACACTATTGAGAAACTGATCAAATCTATTTATTTATCAGAGTTTGACAAATTCAGACATGTTGGTCTGCACTAATATTGAAAGTCTTCCCGGCCTCTCACGCATTCCGCCTAGCAACACGCGTCCACTATAGGACATGACCATCTTTTTCCACTGAGGGATACATATTAAAAAATCTAAGAATACACAAACCATTTTGGAAACTTTGTTAAGCATATTAGGAAAAATATTATTAGTATCACTATTTCAGCATTTACTTGTAATATTGTGCCTTTTTTTGTTCTTTTTTTCTACTTTTGCTATTTTTTTTTATTTTGTTTTGAATGACCCCAATCAGCACATGTAAACTTTCATGGTTTTCTGTCTTATTTATGAAAATGCTGCTGGTATAAATCATATTGGTAGGACACTCAGTTTAGTCAAGTTGTATTTTTATTTTTATTTTTATTTTTATTTTTATTTTTATTTTTATTTTTATTTTTATTTTTATTTTTATTTTTATTTTTATTTTTATTTTTATTTTTATTTTTATTTTTATTTTTATTTTTATTCATTTATTTTTCATTTTTTTTCAATCAAATGTATCTGTGTTGTATCCAGGTCCCTGTATCCATGGCTATGATGAGCCCACAGATGATCACTCCACAGCAGATGCAACAAATCCTGTCGCCCCCTCAGCTCCAGGCTCTGCTGCAGCAACAGCAGGCTCTCATGCTATCGCAGGTGAAACACGCAAGCCTACCACATACATGAACATACTCACTGGGGGGGGGGGTGGATTCTGGTTGAACTCACTCCCTGGGCAACAAGTTTAGATATGTCTGGGTGTGCCTGTATCTCATTCATTCAGTACTTTCAAACACTGTGAATCACACACATGTGAATGGAATAGTTGCAGAGGAACTGTACTGTGCATCGGCCCACCTGTAGGCACGCACATGCGCCAATCACTCACGTGCACACACGTACACTTTTACGTTTTTAACCCAAGCCAGCGAATGTGAGCGTTTCAGGTGATTAGAGCGTTGCCATGTCGACAGCCAGCAAGCAAATAAACCCTATTCATGTCCAAAAGATCCGTCACATATTCCGTCACAACTCCATGTGACCTCGTGTCAACACGTGGATGTTGACACGTTAACCGTAGATGAAGGCAGAACGTAAAGTCGGCATCATGTTTCATCGTGACTCACTTAGCTGTTCTGATCATTTATTTGGTTCTTGGTACTTCGGTATGAGGTACATTATTTAAAAAAAAACAAAAAACAAAACCTTAAGCTGTATTATGGAAAGCAGGAAGTGAACAAATGTACTGATTGTAAAAGTACCAGATGGAGGGGTAGGATTTAATAAGCTTTGCTTCTTCCTACTCCTTTTGGACATGTGGAACTGGGAACTGATTATGTGATGCATTCAATTGTAATCTGATGCATGTTCAAATGAAATTAAACCGTTACCATTTTCTATCCCAGCTGTCTTCGGGCGAGAGGCGGGGTACACCCCGGACTGGTGGCCAGCCAATCACAGGGCACATATAGACAAACAACCATTCACACTCACATTCATACCTATGGACAATTTGGAGTCGCCAAATAACCGGAAAACTGAAGAAAACCCACAACATGCAAACTGGCCGAGAATGGAATTGAGCTCGGGTCATCTAGCTGTGAGGCCTGTGCGATAGCCACTCATCCACCATGCAGCCGTTCATTTTCCAGTTTATCATATATATATATATATTTGGCTGAGATAAGATACAGTTATGCTGAAATGACCCTTTTTATCTTTTATGAACATAAAAACATTCCCACCTTTTCGGAATCTGTATTAAAACCAATCAGTTTAATACGGCTCTCCCAGTTAATTAACCACAGTATGGACTGCCGCTCGTCCGGATCTGCAAGCCAGGCACTTTTCAAACACACACGCGCTCACAGAAAGACACAATCAGCCAACATATCACTCATCGGAGCATTAAATTTCATACCCCCGTGGCAATACGCTATTGTAGAGAGTGAAAGGAAGCTTTACGGCCCACTGCCACACGCTTTTGTGTGTGCATGCGTGTGTGTTAACCTTTAAGTTTCCGCTAACCTTTCCTTACGCCGCAACCGCTCCCGCCTTTCTTTCCTGGTTTGTTCCGAAGCCCAAGGTCATGGTAATAGGCTGAAGAGGTGAGTGCCTCACTTCTATACACTTAATGCACGGAGCCACTGAATCAAATCGTTAAAAGACCTTAATTATCACTTAATTATTCCCCCAACTCGCCACTCTCCAGCCGAGTGTGTGCGCACGTGTGTGCTTGCATATGTATTTGACGAGGAGGGGGATCGGGACTAGTGAGGCAGAAAAGAGATATTAACCCCGCCTAAGGAACAATAAAAAAGAGGAAAGGCAGATGGGAAAAGAGAAGGAGAAAACCAAGTGCGTCTTCCATTAAAACAAATTCAAGATAAGAAGCTACATCATTGTTGAAATGCAAAGTAAATTATGCAAAAGAAAAGCTACGGCCGGGATAAGATTGAAAGTAAAAATGTAAAATAGCATATTGCACAAAGGCAGAAAAAGCATTACACCGCTCGGTCGGGATGTTCGCCGGGGTCTCATCTCGACTCGCTCTCGGGTCAGACGGATGAGAGACTGCAGCAACTGCTGCTCTGTGAAGTCATTCTCTTCCGAGAAGCCTCTTTGAACATTTGATGCAGCATGAAACAAAGACAAACTGCAGAGGCGCACACACACATATATATATATATATAGGAGCCGTTCTCAAGAGGATAACCTCCACACACACACACACACACACACTCTGTGGTCAGAGTTCCCCTGCCTGCCTTTGCTCTCTTCTGGTGCTAGATTGTTATCTTAATGGGGCGTCCTGCCTAAATGAATGATTGCTAAGTCAAACACAGCAGAGACATGTTGTATGTTTTTTTTTTTAATTGGTGAACGTTCATGAACTGAAGGATATCACTTATGGCGATGATAACCATAGAACCGGAAATGTGTAAGAAAGTAATACACCAATAAAGTTGTATTCTGGCTACTCACTTTTGGGTGAAATTAAGTTATTTAAGTTAAAACAAATGTATTATTTTTATACTTTACTAAAAGCGCTCAAAAGTGAAATAACCTTCCACGCCGTAGTCCTCTGTCTCCACTTACCAAAAAAAAAAATCAGTGTATTTTGCTTTTTCTTTAGTTTTTTTGTGACGCTACTACAGAAGGATATCAGTTATGGCGACGATAACCATAGAACCGGAAATTGAACGAATGTGTAAGAAAGTAATACACCAATAAAGTTGTATTCTGGCTACTCACTTTTGGGTGAAATTAAGTTATTTAAGTTAAAACAAATGTATTATTTTTATACTTTACTAATACCACAAATTAACTTAATTTTACACTAAAAGCGCTCAAAAGTGAAATAACCTTCCACGCCGTAGTCCTCTGTCTCCACTTACCAAAAAAAAAAGACACACTCCATCAGTGTATTTTGCTTTTTCTTTAGTTTTTATGTGACGCTACTACAGAAGGATATCAATTATGGCGACGATAACCATAGAACCGGAAATTGAACTAATGTGTAAGAAAGTAATACACCAATAAAGTTGTATTCTGGCTACTCACTTTTGGGTGAAATTAAGTTATTTAAGTTAAAACAAAAGTATTATTTTTACACTGCAAATTCCACACAGAGATGGCCGAGGGTAGAATTGAACTCGGGTCTCCTAGCTGTGGGCCCTGTGTGCTAACCACTAGACCACCGTGCTGCCGCTTAAACAGTAAATACAAATAAATATTTACAACTGTCGGATTGGTGAACGTTTCCTATAGATGCAATGTAATTTTTCAATGCATCTTAGCAGCAGATAAAGAGTGTGTGGGCAGCGTGGTGGTGAAGTGGTTACAGCTGTTGGTAGGCCCGGGGTTAATTGGCAACACAAAATGACTAGTGGGTGTGACTATTAATTGCCTCAATGTGTGTCAGTCTTGTAATTGACTGCCATTGTTTTTAAGGGGGTTGGCACGGCGGTCGAGTGGTTAGCGCGCAGACCTCACAGCTAGGAGACCCGAGTTCAATTCCACCCTCGGCCATCTCTGTGTGGAGTTTTCATGTTCTCCCTTTGCATGAGTGGGTTTTCTGCGGGTACTCCGGTTTCCTCCCACATTCCAAAAAAAACATGCTAGGTTAATTAGCGACTCCAAATTGTCCATAGGTATGAATGTGAGTGTGAATAAGTGCTGTGGATAATAACTATCTGTGTGAGAGTAATTCCCCTCAGAGGGATGTGGTCTTGCACAGTCGCATAGACTCTCGAGATGCATGTAAAAAATGAAATCCTGCACCCCCGAATGCATCTTTTCCAATGCATTTATGCTAATTGGTTCCATACTTAATTACTCAGCAACATAAGTCAGCTTCAGTAGTCTTAGTATTGTTGCTGCGGTTTGTCAATAAGCACACATACCGCCACAACAATAAAGTTTAGCCTTCGCATGCTAATAAATGTTTGATTCCCTTCTGTCTGTCCTTTACCCCCCGCAGCTCCAGGAGTACTACAAGAAGCAGCAGGAGCAGTTACATCTGCAGCTTCTGACTCAGCAGCAGCAGCAGCAGCAGCAGCAGCAGCAGCAGCAGCAGCAGCAGCAGGCTGGAAAGCAAGCAGCAAAAGAGGTGAACTTAAAGTGCACACTCACTCTCTTTTGAGTGCACTTTGAAATATACGAGTGCTCTTAAATGTTGAAAACGTGGTTTGACATACGAGTCTGGAGATCAAAATTGGTCGAATGTATGGAATGAACCATGTCTTCATCTTGTGTGCTTCGCTGTTGGCTCATCCGAAGACAAACACTAATGATTGCACAACGCTGCCATGGCGTAGCAGTGCCAAGTCCTTGGCTGCTTTGCCAAAGTACTCATTCATATGCCTTCAAATGGGAGGTGAAATCTCGTTGTCGGAAGGGTCCGCCTCTCTTTTAATTGTCAATTAACCTCACCCGAAGCTGCCAGCATCCCCTCCTGCCCTCCCTTTTTCTCTCTGTCGCTCTCGTGCATAAGTAAATATACAGTAAAAGTACTGGTGTAACCTCAGCTATGGGATGCTGTATATATAAGTATAACAGACCCGACATTGAGGATAAGTCTCTCCATAGGACAAGCTTGTCCTAACCTGTGTATGGAATAATAATATAATAATAATAATTATGATTATGTGCAGTTTTCCAAACAGTGGAATCTCTAAGCTAAAGTGGTCATCCATGACGTCAGCTTGTTAGACTAGAATCTAAAAAACACACTCCATCAGTGTATTTTGCTTTTTCTTTAGCTTTTTTGTAACGCTACTACAGAAGGATATCAGTTATTGCGACGATAACCATAGAACCGGAAATGGAAGCGATCGTGTAGGAAAGTAATACATCAATTAAGCTGTGTTCTGGCTACTAAGTACATTACAAATCTATTGGTGGAGTGGTTAGCGTGCAGACCTCACAGCTAGGAGACCAGGGTTTAATTCCATCCTCGGCAATCTCTGTGTGGAGTTTGCATGTTCTTCCCATGTGTGGGTTTTCTCCGGGTACTCCGGTTTTCTCCCACATTCCAAAAACATGCTAGGTTAATTAGCGACTCCAAATTGTGATTTTGAATTATGAATGTGAGTGTGAATGGTTGTTTGTCTATATGTGCACTGTGATTCGCTGGCCACTAGTCCGGAGTGTACCTTGCCTCTCGCCCGAAGACAGCTGGGATAGGCTCCAGCACCCCCTCGTGAGGAAGAACGGTAGAAAATGAATGAATGAAAATGTTTTTACACTTTACTATCAACACAAATTCACTTCATTTTACACTTGTAACGCGGCTAAAAGCGCTTAAAAGTGAAATAACCTTCCACGCCGTAGTCCTCTCTCTCCACTTACCCAATCCCGTTTTTGTCAAAGTTAAGGTCGAGAACCAGGTATCTTCTTTTGACACTTGTATGGCAAATCACAGTGCACATATAGACAAACAACCATTCACACTCACATTCATACCTATGGACAATTTGCAGTCGCTAATTAACCTAGCATGTTTTTGGAATGGGGGAGGAAACCGGAGTACCCGGAGAAAACCCATGAGAGCATGCCAACTCCACATAAAAATGTCAGAGAGTGGAATCAAACTCGGGTCTCCAAGCTGTGGGACCTGCGTGCTAACCACTCGCCCACCGTGCAGCCGCTTAAACAGTAAATATAGAGTAATTACATATAAATATTTACAACTGCTAAAGGTTGTCCAGATTGTGTTCAACTCCAGAGCATGAGAATGAACAAATCAAGCTGACAGAATCACACATCCAACATTCCGACTCTTCTCCCAGAGAGCCCGCAGCAGCACACCTCACCTTCCCGACAAACCCCCCGACCACGTCGAGCGTGACCAAAGCAAAACAGTTGCGGTCGCCCCCCTCATGTTGAGAGAGGTCTGAATTGCTCCTCCCCCCCCCCCCCCCGCCTTCCCTTGCCACTGTCCCAGTTTTCAGGTTTGTTGTCCTGTAACAACTAGACAAGTGCAATCGCCGGTCACACGAGTACACATCCACGCGGGAGAGGGAGGGGCTTGATGTGTGGTGGGTCACTGCACAAACACATCCACTCAGGGAATATGGCTCCCTGCTGAGCTGTACATATCTTATCATGTTGGATGTTGCACACACCAACAAGGACCCGGGACCGATCATGTTTGAGGTTTTTTTGCGTGCTGATGCAAATATCTTCAGGGCTCTACATTAAAAACAAAAATGACTTGCTCATTTGGGAATCCTTAAGGTGAGAACGACTTGCCCGAACTTGCCCCATGTAAAATGAAAAGACTTGCCATAATGATATCATCTCATTTTTATGGCATCAAATGAGAATCATGAAATGATGATTATTTCTTGTGGTTGTTTTCCTACATAGATCATGACGTTGCATGGAAATCTGGATTGGCAAGAGACTTCTAGGCACTTTGCCTTTTAGAAGTTGTGCACCACAATGAAACATTATTGAATAAGACACATTTGTGTACTAGTAAAGTGTTTTTAATCCAGAAAAAAAATGCTCAATGGTAAAAAAAACAATCATTTGTGAAGCAAAGGTGATAAAAAATACACAGAGAAATGGAAGCGCTAGATTTTGTAGCTTGATACTTGGTATTGGATCTAATCGCTGGTGTTTCATTGTGACCACTCGCTAATAAAATACTTGTTTTATTATTATTAGGGACGCCATGATAGATGTTTTCGTACTCAAACCATCGCTGATTGGTTGATCGCGAACAAGAACGGGTGTGGGTAAAACGCGGACTGCGGTCCGCGGTCTAAATAAACCATTCTGATTGGTCCGTTTCAAGATTTGCAAGGATTGGTTTGGAAATTACCACCGGAATTACGCAGTCCGTGTTTTACCAACACCCAACAAGAACCGCTTTAAAAAAAAAACTTTTCGCGGTACTGCAATGCCAAAGTGTACTTGCCCGACGGGAATATCACTGATTGGATTTACTTGCCCGAATTTTGTTTTAAGTTGTCCCGGGCCATCGTTACATCGTTATTGTCGAGCCCTGATCTTACATAATAGCGCTGATTTTGACAATGCTAGTATTGCTAATGCTAGTGGGAGACGCTAAGAGGGAGGCCGGAGGAGGCGTGGATGCCAACAGAGGGAGGATAAAACCTTTAATCTCTGCAGAGAGTTTTGTGCTGGAGACTTCTTGACCTTTCCCCTATTTTCTGCCATTCCTCTTTGCTATGTTGCACAATGCAAGACTATGGAAGTGTTTGTGTGTGTGTGTGTGTGTGTGTGTGTGTGTGTGTGTGTGTGTGTGTGCATTTGGGACTGGTCAGGAGTCAGCTTAATGAAGTGACTCTGAGCATCGCAAGAGATTTGTGCGAGTGTGTGACTGTCCATCTCGTGTGTGTGTGTGTGTGTGTGTGTGCATCTGTGTGACTGGCAGGCTCAGACAGTGTGTGATGTGCTCATAAATCACATTGACAGCCTGTTACAGCGCTAGCTTTGGCCACTCAGCCACAGCTAATGTAAACAGAACACAGACACACACACACACACACACACGCAATGTGCGCTTTAAAGAAGGACATATCTCAGGAGAGAATGAGAGACAGAGGGGGGGCCACAGGAGCAAATGCAATGGACAGACATGTAAAAAAAAAAAAAAAAAAAAATGGCGGCAGTGGGGGCCGGACAAAAAAAGTGAGGAAGAAGTTTTTCTTAGGATGAAATGAAAAAAATAAATATAAGCATCAGTCAAATGTAACTGTTGAAATATAGGACAATATAAAGGGTTGTTGTTAGCGCGCAGGCCTCACAGCTAGGATACCCTGGTTCAATTCCACCCTCGGAGTTTGCATGTTTTACTCCCACATTCCAAAAACATGCTAGGTTAATTAGCCACTCCAAATTGTCCATAGGTATGAATGTGAGTGTGAATGGTTGTTTGTCTATATGTGCCCTGTGATTGGCTGGCCACCAGTCCAGGGTGTACCTCGCCTCTTGCCTGAAGACAGCTGGGGTAGGCTCTAGCACCTCCGCGACCCTGAATGAATGAATGAATGAATAATAATAGGTTTCATTTAAAAACTGCATTTTTAAAAACGGTTGGTGTGCAGGCCACACAACTCGGAAACCCAAGTTCGATTCCACATCTTTGTGTGGAGTTTGCATGTTCTCCCCGTGCATGCGTGGGTTTTTTTCCAGGTACTCCGGTTTCCTCCCACATTCCAAAAACATGCTAGGTTAATTAGCCACTCCAAATTATCCATAGGTATGAATGTGAGTGTGAATGGTTGTTTGTCTATATGTGCCCTGTGATTGGCTGGCCACCAGTCCAGGGTGTAGAAGACAGCTGGGATAGGCTCCAGCACCCTCGCAACCCTGAATAAATGAATGAATGAATAATAATAGGTTTCATTTAAAAACTGCATCTTTATTCAACTGCACGGTGGAAAAAAGGTTGGTGTGCAGGCCACACAACTCGGAAACCCAAGTTCGATTCCACATCTTTGTGTGGAGTTTGCATGTTCTCCCCGTGCATGCGTGGGTTTTCTCCGGGTACTCCGGTTTCCTCCCACATTCCAAAAACATGCTAGGTTAATTAGCCACTCCAAATTGTCCATAGGTATGAATGTGAGTGTGAATGGTTGTTTGTCTATATGTGCCCTGTGATTGGCTGGCCACCAGTCCAGGGTGTAGAAGACAGCTGGGATAGGCTCCAGCACCAGAATGAATAAACTGTTGTTGTTCTTTTAGTTGTTATTTTATAAATAGGAATCGGGTGGAAAATGTACAATGAATTTTTGGAAACTTTCCAGAAACTTTCAAATGGGAGTTTAATAATTTTGGAATTATTCCAAGATGGAGTCAGTCCATGTGATGCTGCCTAACCAAACAGTATGTTTTCTCCAAAGGACTAAATGATGCACAGTGTTAAAAACTGCAGTTCAACAAATGTACAAAATGTCCCTGAGGTCCATTGTCATTAAACATATATTCATATAGCATATATGGGAGTAATCAGCCTGTAGTTGATCAGGTCGTGAATTCTTTACAGCGTACAGCATTGTAGGGTTAACTTTCTCCAGTGCAGCATTGCACATAAGCCTTTTCTTTTGTGCAGCGTTTGCACTGCCAGCACACATTCCCTCCCCGAGTTCCAGTTTGATAGGAAGTGACCTAGCTGCCCTTCCTGTGAGTTCTTCACTGTTCAAAGGGTTCCATGCTGCCAACTCCGTCACACACACACACACACACGGACGCACAATAAGCAGGTGCTCGGCTCCTATTTTTTTTTTCCTCCCACCAAGTTATCAGTAGGAGATAAAGCTCATCTCTCTCAGGGGTTAGCTGCAGGGACTTCAAACGCAGTTCTAGTTTGGTCTGGGCGGGCATGAAAAGGGACGTTTATCACTGTAACACACACAGGATATGCCTCTCATTTCTTTTCTGTGACTTTAGACTTGAATTTGTTATTTGTGATTAAAGTAATAGGAGGCAGGAACGATGTGGGAGCAGACTAAAATGTACAAAAAGAGCTTTTTTCATCAGTCAAAATTTATCAAGACACTATACAGTCAATTCTTAAATAATAATAATGCAAATGAAGGTCTTCTTATCAGCATTAAATCATCCTATAACCATTATTAACTGACACACAAAATTAATACACCCATAACTGTCATACAAGTGTAAATATAAGATAAGAACCGTTCATACTCACAATAGCTGAAGTGAGCTGTCATTAATACACTGAAATCAAGCATGATGTCTTGCGGTTTTAGTAGGTTTCCAAATAATTTTGGGTTCAATTACAAATTATACCGCTCCTCGTACATTAGAGGATCCATTTCACATCCCAAAACAGTCATCTTTAATATTGCGTCCACATGAAGTTAGCAGTATTCAGTAATGTACAATGGCCGACTCACAAACAATCCCTCTTTTGCTTTTTCTCCTCCTTCCCCAGCAGCTCGGCAGTAAGCAGCTGGCCTTCCAGCAGCAGCTGATCCAGATGCAGCAGCTTCAGCAGCAGCACATCCTCAACCTGCAGAGACAAGGCCTGGTGCCCCTGCAGCCCACCGCCGCCATGCAGTCCCTGCAGCAAGGTCAGCGCACACACATAATAATAATAATAATAATAATAATAATAATAATAATAATAATAATAATAATAATAATAATAATAAATGTACAACTGTCAGCCATCACAATAGTAATGGTAATGGTTTTATTTCATTTGAACATGCATCAGATTCCAATTGAATGCATCCCATAATCAGTTCCCAGTTCCACATGTCCAAAAGGAGTAGGAAGAAGCAAAGCTTATTAAATCCTACCCCTCCATCTGGTACTTTTACAATCAGTAACTGTTACATTTGTTCACTTCCTGCTTTCCTAATGTAGTTTAATTTTTTTTTTATTATTTTATTTTATTTTATTTTTTATTATTTCTTATTATTTCTTTTTTTTTATTTTATTTTATGATATGACCATCCAATGACATAATGTGTACCATTGTAACCCTCAATATAGTGATATATATAGCACATCATGTCTGGTTCAAGATCTTGTACTTTTACAACCAGTAACTGTTACATTCGTTCACTTCCTGCTTTCCTAATATAGTTTAAGTTGTTTTAATTCATTTAAATAATTATTTGATTTGATTTGATTTTATTTGTATTATTATTATTTATTTATTCATTTATTTTTTACATACAATGCCATAATGGGTACCATAGTAACCCTCTATATTTTAATTAATTTAAATAATTATTTTATTTCATTTTATTTTTATTTTTTATATATATATATATTTTATTTTATGATATGACCATACAATGACTTAATGGGTACCACAGTAACCGTCAATATAGTGATATATATATACATATATATATAGCACATCATGGCTGGTTCAAGATCTGGTACTTTTACAATCAGTAACTGTTACATTTGTTCACTTCCTGCTTTCCTAATATAATTTTTTTTTAATTAATTTAATTTATTTATTTATTTATTATTTTATTTTATTTTTACTATTATTTTTATTTTATTTTTTTAATTTTATGATATGACCATCCAATGACATAATGGGTACCATAGTACATAGTATATAGTGATATATATAGCACATCATGACGGGTTCAAGACTGCACACAACAAGTTCATGACTGCAGGCAGGCCTCCTGCACCCTTCCCCACATGTGAAGTCTGTTAAGTTAATCAGGCTATAAAAGATAAAAGCAATCCTTATTGGGGGTGTGGGGGGGTGTAAGGGGTTGTGGAAGGCTGTCATTGGGGATAATAGGTAAAATATGCCACTCATTGCCCCGCATGTACATAAAATTACTCAAGAACATCATCATTTTCCTACTTATTACCGCAAGCCCTTCAATTTGTCTGCAGGGTTTCCGTTTTGATAAAAGTCGTCTGCGCTGCCCACATTAAACAGAAAAGAGACACCACAACTGTTTTAGGAGTAAGGGTACTTTTTCAGACAGTGGGCTTCCGTATCTCCCTCTCTTACCCACTCCCTCTTGTATCCGAGTGGAATTTCCCTGCAGTGTGAAAGAGCCGGCCCATTGTGACGGCTCAGCCAGGCGTGAACCATAGCATTCCTCTGACCAGCCATGCCACACGAACAAACACACACATACACACACATACACACAAACACTTGTGCACAAATGTGTGTAATTAAACACTCACACAACAACACACAAATGAGCACACTAGTGGCGCGCCTCAAAAGCCTGTTGTGTCCGGCTGGTAGGTGGTGGAGGGCAGACATGAGGGCGCCTCCTAGGGTTGCACTAAGATGTCTCATCAGGGTAAACCTTGGACAGATTCACTTTCGCTGAGGACAGCTGATCTGCCGTATACTGTAGATACCGCCATCACGTGCACTGATAATTAAAAGTGCACACAGAAGTACTACTGAGGCTACACTAATGTATTTGAACTCAGAGTACATCCAGTCATATACAGCACATGGCAAGTACAGGGTCAGGCAAAATCATCTGACATTTGTAGGTTAAATAAAAGGCAAATAAAGTAAAACAAAATCATCCAATTCATGGCAGCGACTGAAAAAGAAACGAAAAACATGGCATTATAAAGAAACTTTTCGAAAATAAATGTTGTTTTACTTTATTTTCCTTTTATTTAACCTACAAATGTGTCAAATCATTTTGTATGACCCTGTATGTTCATGGGGTTGAAAAAAGGAATCAGACACTAAATCCACAGTAACACATAATACATCATAAGGAATATGTTTTCTCTTGTTCAATTAAAATAAATAAATACAATAAATAAAGGAAAGTGTAGTCCAAGGAAATGACTGGGAAAAGTATGCTGTATTTTTGGAGGGGTTTTTTTTTTGGCTCAAAAATGTTATTTTTCATATTGAAAAATAAAATAAAAATGTTAAATTAAATTAAATTAAATTAAATTAAATTAAATTAAATTAAATTAAATTAAATTAAATTAAATTAAAACATAACATAACATAACATAACATATATGGTATTAACATAACATGACAATGTTATGATATGTTATGATAATTTTATGTTATGTATGTTATGTTATGTTTTGTTTGTTTTTTGGCTCAAAAATGTTATTTTTTATATTGAAGGAATATGATAAAATAAAACATAACATAACACAACATGATTATGTTATGTTATGTATATGTTATTAACATAACATGATAATGTTATGTTATGTTATGTATATGTTATTAACCTAACATGATAATTTTATGTTATGTATGTTATGTTATGTTTTGTTTGTTTTTTTGGCTCAAAAATGTTATTTTTCATATTGAAGGAATATGATAATATAATATAACATAACATAACAACATAATATATGCATGCTTTCCATGAGATAGCACCATACTGTGTCAGCCGTCACTGGTTGCCAGATAGTATGTGTAGATTATTTGTATTTATTATCCTCCTTTATTCCCGCTAATGTGTCTAATGTGGCCTAACTTGCTTTTCACTCATCAGTTGCTGACAGGGTTGCTTTTTATTTTTATAAAGTGGATGTTTAAAGTCGGAGCCAGTCTGATAAGTTAAAGGGAGGAAACGCTCCGCACTTTTAGTCTCAGGGTGTATCCACACATTGATCAGGTTTCTTGGCTACTAATAAACACACACACACACACACATGGAACGCTATACCAACACGCCACTTCATTCCTCCACAGTGAGAAGTTTTGTTTTGGCGGGACCGACTGGAGAATGCAGACAAAGCAGACATAATATTTGGATTGCTGCAAGGTCGATGGATTTGTGCGTGGATGTGTATGTGCAGACACGTGCAGCTGCGTGTGTGTGTGTGTGTGTGCGTGTGTGTGCTCTGAGATACATTGGAGTGGACTGTGGCATTTTAGGCATCTCTCTGGCTGTTTGAAATCGGAGCAGAAATAACAAAGCTGTGTGCCACAGCCCGGTTCAGACAAATAGTGCTGGTGACAGCCGTGATGGTGCTGCTGGGAATAGCTGAGAGGTTTAAATACCTTTACGTTACCTTCAGGAGTAAACCCCCAAACTTGCATTGTGCTTTTAATGAGTACAAATTAAAAGTGTCTTTTTGACTTTCTGTTCCGCAGCGATGTGTCCGTCAGACCTCCAGCAGCTTTGGAAGGAGGTGTCGGGGGTGCCGAGCAGCGAGGAGGCCTTGAAACAAGCCGAAGGGCTTGACTTGAGTACCAACAGCTCTAATTCTACCTCAGCCTTCCCCAAAGCGGCCGGCGCACACATTCCGCTGCATAGCCTGCCCAATGGACAGAGCCACACCCCAAAGAGAGACAGGTAGAGTGGCAGGGGGGGGGGCAAATTTTACTCACCGGTCACAACTTTATTTATTTATGTACACTGCTAATACTTTTTTTTTTTGGTCCAAACAAAAAATCCCTATCCTCCTGGGTGGCGCTTTACAGATTCATTGAGTTATGATTATAATAATAATAATAATAATAATAATAATAATAATAATAATAATAATAATAATAATAATAATAATAATAATAATAATAATAATAATAATAATAATAATAATAATAATAATAATAATAATAATACATTTTATTTGTATAGCGCTTTTAAAAATACTCAAAGACACTTTACAGAAAAATTGAGTTGAATAAAAACAATTAAACCGGCGGCACGGCGGTCTAGTGGTTAGCGCGCAGACCTCACAGCTAGGAGACCAGGGTTCAATTCCACCCTCGGCTGTCTCTGTGTGGAGTTTGCATGTTCTCCCCATGCTTGTGTGGGTTTTCTCCGGTTTCCTCCCACATTCCAAAAAAAAACATGCTAGGTTAATTAGCGACTCCAAAATGAATGTGAGTGTGAATGGTTGTTTGTCTATATGTGCCCTGTGATTGGCCGGCGACCAGTCCAGGGTGTACCCCGCCTCTCGTCCGAAGAGACAGCTGGGATAGGCTCCAGCATCCCCCCGCGACCCTTGTGAGGAAAAGCGGTAGAAAATGAATGAATGAATGAAAAACAAGGAAACCTTAATTCGTTTATACTACACAGTTAAAACATGAGTAAAAGCAGGGCGGGGCACAGCAGTTAGGTAAAAAAAGCTAAAAAAAAAAAAAAGTTAGACATTAAAAACACATTTAAAGAGGTGTTTTTTTTAAACTGGGGAGGTCAGGGTACATTATTATGGTTGTAGCTAAGCTAACATTACTCATGTGTCCATACTGTTGTGGCTGGTGAGTTTCTATTAAAGTGTCGTCATCTTCCTATTATACGCATTCTCTTTACACTTTCAATTCCCTGCCTTCTGTTTTTTTTTTTTTTTTACTTCCTTGCTTCTCTTCCTTTCCTATGCAACACGGCACACAGCACCGACATGTTAAAGTCCCCAAACTCATTTGATAGAAAGTGTGGGTAGGGTTCTATATGCAGTGCCACTATACTGTCAACCACATGTTAATATGATATAGAGAAGATGAATGGATAGAAGTTAGGAGGTAATTCCACAACCGATGTGTTGAATGTAGTAGTATTAGTACTACAATCGGGATGATGCTGTCCCATGGCTGTACCGGCTGATCATGGGCTTGTCTCCATTTTTTAAGAGCCAGACTGTTTGAGTGGATATCCTCCTTCACCAAGGCAGACAGCGGAGACGACCATGCCCCCCTTTACTCCAAAGGCAGCCAACCCCCTACCAGCCAGTGAGTACACGCACCCGTTCACACACATGGCGTGCTCGTGGAATAACGCCAGCGTGTTAGCCCGCTAAGCTAATGCAGGGCTGATGTGGAGGAAAATGTGGTTGCCAGCAGTTTGTCACGGTTGCTGTCTGAGCTGCTTCTGAGTTGATTCAACCACAGCCAACACACACATACACGCAATGCATACACACAATGCCACAACCTCGGCGTGCACATTAGATCAGGAAGGGGTGAAAAAGCAAAAAAAAAAAAAAAAAATTGTTCGGGACTAAGACATGTTTCCATTTGCAAAACAAATGTTTTTTTCTGAGACGACCTTCTGATGTCGATTTGGTTGAATCCTCATTCCAGTCCTCAAACACACACACATGTGCAACCATGTACATATATGTGGAGATAGCGGTTTCCAGTTCCACATCTGCTACTGGACACACACACACACACACACACACACACACATATATATAGAATGTTTGTTTTGGTACAATAAGCACACATTCACCAGAATAACCACCCTATTATGACGAAACATAAGAACCGACATCTAACGTAGCGCGCACACATGCTACACATGCGCGCCAAGGACAAAAAAAGACTTGAAAATGAGCTTCTGAGGTTGCTGGAGCGATTCCCTTATTTGCCTGACTTCTGTAACTGACCCCGCTCTTCTCTCTATCATCCTTTTGGCTGCACTTGGCTCACGGAACCGCACCAGCTAACCATGCTCAGATGTGCTGTGTTGCTGCTACCGCTGCAAACGGTTATTCATGTGTGGTCGATTGACACGCTGCTCTCTATGCTCGCGTATTGCGGTGCAATTGCTTAACACTGTTTTTTTTTACCTCGCAGTCACGAGGAGCATGCGGGCTCCCATCCTCTGTACGGCCACGGAGAGTGCAAGTGGCCCGGCTGTGAAGCGCTGTGTGAGGACATGGGACAGTTTATCAAGTGAGTCGATTGTCTTTTT
The DNA here is from genome assembly GCF_037039965.1 of Doryrhamphus excisus. Lineage (NCBI taxonomy): Eukaryota > Metazoa > Chordata > Actinopteri > Syngnathiformes > Syngnathidae > Doryrhamphus > Doryrhamphus excisus. The sequence continues at coordinate 16,477,365 of NC_136374.1, forward strand.
TTGTGTAACTTGACAGCTTTAAAAAGGCATTAATGTCTCTTTTCCAAATGCTCCGGGTTATTATTAGCCTCAAAATACGGCACTCGAACACTTTGTCCTCATTAACCACAAACTTTAAGCGCCACATCAAAACAGACTTAATTCCATCTTGAGTTGTTACACATTGCCTGTCATTGAAAAAAGGCTCAGGGACCCAATTTCATCCATGTATTAAAAGAAACATGACATCTTCTCTGATTGAGATCACTTGTAGGAGGATGAAGTAAAGCCCTAGTGTAATGTACTGTGTCAGTCACACGCACGCCACTGATGTATTTCACTTGCGCTCCATGTCATCGCTTGCTTGCCGTCGCTTGCATCACCTTAGGCTGACACACCTTTACATGGGTGGATGTTCACACTTGAATCCCTGCACTCAATAAACATGTTTTACGGACATAAAATATCTATGGATTACTAGAAATACATGGTCAAAGATGACCAAAATATCATAGTGGACAATGTTTGATGCTGTACAGTAATCCATGAACAACTCTTACCTGTCATCAATCAGCTGCAAGGCATAATGCGAGGCTATAGGTATGGGGCCAAATTTTTCCATATGAATAAAACGTGAACAGTTGTGTACAATCATGGACATGCAGTAACTCTTGTATTATCATTAACTTATCATTTATCATTAATTTTATCATTAATTAAAAAAAAAAATTTATTCATTCATTCATTCATTTTCTACCGCTTATCCTCACAAGGATTACAGGGGGTGCTGGAGCCTATCCCAGCTGTGTTCTACACCCTGGACTGGTGGCCAACCAATCACAGGGCACATATAGACAAACAACCATTCACACTCACATTCAAAGCTATGGACAATTTGGAGTCGCTAATTAACCTAGCATGTTTTTGGAATGGGGGAGGAAACCGGAATACCCGGAGAAAACCCACACATGCACGGGGAGAACATGCAAACTCCACGCCGAGGGCGGAATCAAACAACCATTCACACTCACATTCATACCTATAGACAATTTGGAGTCGCCAATTAACCGGAAAACCGGAGTACCCGGAGAAAACCCACACATGCACGGGAAGAACATGAGATGGCCGAGGGTGGGATTGAACTCGGTTCTCCTAGCTGTGAGGTCTCTGCGCTAACCACTCGACCACCGTGCAGCTAATTTTTTTTTTTATTGTTTTACATATTTTCATGCCATGGCAGTAATTGAACACTGCAAAAAATAAGTACACCCCACCTTTAAACTTTGACCCCCCCACCCCCGGTCAAGTTTTTCATAAGCGGGTTCGGAGAATTTGCCTTACAGCCAAAGCTTCATCCATAGTTACGTTTTTATGTGCTCTTCTTCTCGATGTCTTCATTGGCTGTTCTTAGCCAGTTTGAAGTCAATTGAGGATGCAAAGTCTGGCATTTGATACGCAGCCACTTCCTCCTCTACCGCAGTCACACACAGTGGACTTCCTGTAGCACGATGGCTACTAACGACTAGCGGTTAATGAAGCCCCCAAAACAAAATCTCAATGTGATTATTTTTTCTTCTACGGACCGATTAGCTTGTTGAAAAAAGGAGGGAGGGATATTAATTAGCCAAGGTGATGAAACAGGCCGTGGCACACAGGCATTAGCATGAAAGCGTGCTTGGTGATTGTGATGGCATCGGACAGGCAGATCAAAGCTTTGCAGGCAGGCTGGGAAAGTTTGGAGAGGAAAGCTGTTGTTTGGTGTCTCATTTCACATAGCCCCCGGGGCGGATGGATGGAAAGAGAGAAAGAGATATAGAGAGAAAGTGTGCATGAGATGAGTGGAAGATGAAAAACAAAAGCGGTGACAGATAATGCCCGTAAGTCCGATGCAACCCCCCTTTTTCTTCCAGCCTGCCTTTTTGTCATCGCCCCATGAGGGAAGCAGTAAAAAGCGATTTCTGGGGTTTCTTCTCCCCCAACGACGTTCCTCTCGTTTGTCAGAGTCTTCTGGTATAACATTCAGGCTGCGGTTGCCGGGGTCGGGTATGATGTGGGTTAAAGTCTTGTCTCCCAGCACTCTGAGGAGTAAACAGAGCCTCATTGTGGGACGCATCCGAACAGAAAACCTGCTACTGTTTATGTCCCATCTGCAGACTGAGGGCTCGGAACGGGAGCGAATCATTGGCATTTTGGGAAATGTGGGAAAAGGAGAGTGGACAGAGGAGTGAAATAGAGTGAGAGAAGTGAGATCATGTATTTGTTATTATTATCGTGCACTTGTGTTGAGCCGCGGATTAGCCATGCTATGACATCATTGTTTTTGTTTCATTTCGAGCCTCACTCTGATATTGCCTAACTTTCCGATGTCTAAGTCGGACACACACACACACGCACGTTCTTGTGCAACATGCATTTGCACAAACAAAAACTGTGCTTCCTGACGATTAACAACACAAGATATCCAAAAAATGTCCATGTGGAATACTGGCACACACAAACACACCGCCGTGTTTGGGTAGCGGTAACCTGTGAATAACCTTGGCGATGACAGAAAGAAGAGAAAGGGATGGAGGAAAAGAGACAGGGAGGGGTGCAGTGGGAAAAGATCAGAAGGTCCCAGGTCCTCCCACAGTGGAGGAAACCAACAGCACCGCCATTCACACAGACACACGCATTCATATTAAATGGAGCGGAGTTTAGCAAGAAGAGCGTCTTAAGATAAGGTTTTGCGCGATAACACATGATCTCACATCCAGGTGGTTGTCTTGGAACATGGCTCACTTAGCACCAGTGAAGTATACACACACACACACACACACACAAAAACACAGCTGCTGTGTTCTTCACCAGACAAAATAAACTATGAGGACATTTCTGAGACGGTTCGTAACTCACAGCTAAAATAAAGCGAGATGGCTCAACGAGTCTCAGAACTTCTATTCCAGAAATGACTTCATGTTCCTCGTTTCTTCTCTTCTCCAGGCACTTGAACAACGAACACGCCCTAGATGACCGCAGCACCGCTCAGTGCCGAGTCCAGATGCAGGTGGTACAGCAACTGGAGATACAGGTGGGCGGCCCCCCTCACACGCTTAATTTGGCCCCTCAACTCCCCCCCCGAAACAAAGTCCCGACTCTTTTCAAGCCAGTCAATGGCGGTAACTGGTCTGTGGGCCGAGGAGCCGTGTTTATGGAGAGCAGCGGAGCTTGTAATTTAAAAGGAGCAGTCGGCAGGGAAGCTGCCATCGCCGCTCCAATTATAAAGCTGCTCTGGTCACCGGCGAGAGCGAGGCATTGAAGAGGTGGAGGGAAAAGAAGAAGGGGATGAAAAAAAAAAGAGCGAGAGACATGAGCGAGAAAACAAGAGGAGCATGCTGGATGGCATCTCTTATCCTCAAAGTGGTTCATTCACAGAAACACTCTTGAAACATTTCAATGCTTCAGTAACGCTGTAGGAAGTTCTAGTCTAGTCTAAGACAGCCCACGGTGAAACATGCTGTATTACTGCGACAATATGGACAAAAGTATTGGGACAAGTGACCTACAGGAAGTGAAAATATGTCAGCTTACACTCATCACCAAAGAATATTGGTGAGGCCAAAAATGTAAATAAACACGGTAATGGTAATGGTTTTATTTCATTTGAACATGCATCAGATTACAATTGAATGCATCCCATAATCAGTTCCAAAAGGAGTAGGAAGAAGCAAAGCTTATTAAATCCTACCCCTCCATTTGTTACTTTTACAATCAGTAACTGTTACATTTGTTCACTTCCTGCTTTCCTAATGTAGTTTAAGTTTTTTTTTTATTATTTTAAATAATTATTTAATTTTATTTTTATTTTATTTTTTATTATTTTTTAAATTTTTATTTTATGATATGACCATACAATGACATAATGGGTACCATAGTAACCCTCAATATAGTGATATATATAGCACATCATGGCTGGTTAAAGATCTGGTACTTTTACAATCAGTAACTGTTACATTTGTTCACTTCCTGCTTTCCTAATGTAGTTTAAGTTTTTTTTAATTAATTTAAATAATTATTTTATTTTTATTTTTATTTTTATTTTTATTTTTATTTTTATTTTTATTTTTATTTTTATTTTTATTTTTATTTTTATTTTATTTTTTATTTTCCTCTCTTGTAGAGAAGTATTGGATGACATTTTTAGCTAATTGGTTATTTTATTATGCATTATGCATTATTTTAGCTGTTTGAAGATGAACTATATCAGCAAGATTTGTGATTTTACAAATAAGGAGTTATTATGTTCTCTGTAGGCGGCAAGTAAATAATACATGAATAATCATTTTAAAATAACATTTTCCAGTTAAAAGTGGACCCGTCCTGAGAAAAGACGATTATCTGAGCCATAAGGTTCAAATTGTTTTGCTTTGTGTTATTGCGTTACGTTTGTACCGGCCACTAGTGATAAACATCATTTATTTATTTGCTGAGACCTCCTGCAGGGAATAGAAAGTGACAAGAGGAGCAGGCAGCGTCACATCACGTCAAGACGTCTGTCTTTATCTTACTGACATATCATCCCTCAGCAGTCACACACACACACACACACACACACACACACAACCTTAGCGGCAATATTTACATTTTTCATTTTCACACTCATCCACATGGTTGCAGTGTGGATGAGTGTGTAAATAGAGCTAACAATGTACATCAATTACACACACACACACACACACACACACAAGGATAACCACAGGCTATAACAGTACCCATTTAAATGCAGTCAACAATGTCAAAAGGGAACAAGTGTTTCTGCAGGCTAGTGTGAAAGTGTGAAAGTGCTGTGGGGGCTCTCACGTATCGCTCCGCCTGCGGTGTACTTGCACTTGCAGCAATACTGTGTCAATACAGCGTTATTGCAAGTACAGTAGGGTGCATCAAATTTGAATGGGAAATTTTAAATTCATAATATCAATTTGGCTGGCATTCCATTTTTGAACATAAAAATGTTTTTTGCAAAGTTTTGAGGAAATCCATTGAGATTTAGGGTTTGCCACCTCACACAAACTTTTGTAAAATTTCGGAAAATGTGCAATTTCTAGTCTAATTACCAAAAAGTTGACCTGGAAATGTTGAGTACAATGAACTTGTATACAGCATCATTTTCTATAGGGTTATCAAAGGGGGGCCCAGACCAAAGACCAAGCTGCGACTGCTAGTCTGAAAGGAACTAGTTGTTGAGGGCAGCATCTTAGGAGGTGGGTGGGTGCCTAAAATAAAAAAAAAGTATATATCAGATTTTGTAAGACTACAGTACCACTCTCAATAAATATGAGGCATCAGCAATACTGTCTACTCTATATTACCGTTGTTGATGTTATGCTTGCTCAGCTATTAGCTAACTGTCATAGCAAACTGTAGCTAGCTAATGTTAGCTACAGTAGAGGCAATGAGCACTAAACAGTGCCTAATATAATAAATGGACAAGTGTATATCACATTATGTAGGACTACAGTACCACTCTCAATAAATATGAGCATCAGTAATACTATCTACTCTATATTACTGTTGTTGATGTTATGCTTGCTCAGCTATTAGCTAACTGTCATTAGCAAACTGTAGCTAGCTAACGTTAGCTACAGTAGAGGCAATGAGCACTAAACAGTGCCTAATATAATAAATGGACAAGTGTATATCACATTATGTAGGACTACAGTACCACTCTCAATAAATATGAAGCATCAGTAATACTGTCTACTCTATATTACTCTTGTTGATGTTATGCTTGCTCAGCTATTAGCTAACTGTCATTAGCAAACTGTAGCTAGCTAATGTTAGCTACAGTAGAGGCAATGAACACTAAACAGTGCCTAAAATAATAAATGGACAAGTGTATATCAGATTATGTAGGACTGCAGTACTACTCTCAATAAATATGAGGCATCAGCAATACTGTCTACTCTATATTACCGTTGTTGATGTTATGCTTGCTCAGCTATTAGCTAACTGTCATTAGCAAACTGTAGCTAGCTAATGTTAGCTACAGTAGAGGCAATGAACACTAAACAGTGCCTAAAATAATAAATGGACAAGTGTATATCAGATTATGTAGGACTACAGTACCACTCTCAATAAATATGAGCATCAGTAATACTATCTACTCTATATGACTCTTGTTGATGTTAGGCTTGCTCAGCTATTAGCTAACTGTCATAGCAAACTGTAGCTAGCTAATGTTAGCTACAGTAGAGGCAATGAGCACTAAACAGTGCCTAAAATAATAAATGGACAAGTGTATATCAGATTATGTAAGACTACAGTACCACTCTCAATAAATATGAGCATCAGTAATACTATCTACTCTATATGACTGTTGTTGATGTTATGCTTGCTCAGCTATTAGCTAACTGTCATTAGCAAACTGTAGCTAGCTAATGTTAGCTACAGTAGAGTCAATGAACACTAAGTACCTATAAATATGACTACAAATCATTCAAATTACAAAGACAAAACCGCAAATTTGCTAGTAATATGTAATAGGAGTATAAATACCAACAAAAATATAAAGATTATCTCCGATCTCCATGGCGACCATTGAACTGTTCACCACTTTATTCCACATAAAAAGATGTATGGTGGCACCCCTAAATAATCATATATTGGGAAAATATTTTGTATGTGTTGTTTCTACATATATTGGAACACTTTTAGTACCCAGCCATATCAAAATTCAATAATTGTGTTTTTTGATGCACCCTAAAGTACAATGAGATAAAAGTGCATTTCATGACCGTAACCTAAATTGGCTTTTTCCTCTCAGCTGGCAAAAGAGAGCGAACGACTCCAGGCCATGATGACCCACCTGCATATGCGCCCGTCAGAGCCGAAGCCGTTCAACCAACCTGTAAGTTCACACAAGCTCTCCCAGAATGTGAAGGACCTTTTTCTTCACTACCTGGACCCATTTTAGATACAAATGTAATATAAAATATGAGGTTTCTGTCCATGACGCTTCTTTGAATTCAACATACTGTACATGGAGCCTGCAGGTTGCGCCCTCTATTGACCAATCAGGGTTACTATCCTCAATGAGGTTTATTTGAGCTTATTTTTTTATGAAATATATAGAAAACAGTTTTAAAGCAGGTTGACTTGATGAGGTTTAGAAATTGGATGTAATGTCGGCGGGCTTGCTATTAGTCATCTGTCTAATGAATATTTCATTATTCAGATTTACGAAGAGTCTTATTAAAATATGAAGATGTTGAAATTAATTGTCAATTAGAGGAAGAGTGTCATAATTTGAGCTGATGTAAATGGTGCAGCTGAGTGGTGTGTGTGTGTGTGTGGGGGGGGGGGGGATCAGCCGCCATTAACATCTAATGGGAAATCAGAAAGAGGCGTGTTCCGTCACCGCTGGAGACGAGCCTCCGGGTCACGGATTGGAGGAGGAGGAGGGGCAAGGGCGGGGCGTCTGGAATAGAAACAAAGCTTGGCCTCAATTAACAGGGTTCGACTGTTGCCGTGGTGATTTGGCAGGGTTGCGGCGTTAATGAAGTACCTGTTAAACAGTCCCGCCCCCTCGAGTCAGTGTAAATGGTAGCACGAGGGAGCGAGGGGAAAGCCATGGCAATTCACGCATTTTGCATACATTTAAAACCACACACACACACACACACACACACACACACAACGAGAGCTTTTAATTAGTCCTAAACTAGTCGTCCTAACTGCTGCCCCAGAGAGACTGGGAGTACTGGTTGTGTGTATGTGCGTTGTTGTTTTTGTGTGCATGCAAGGCCTAATTGGACTGTATTCTTCCATGAAGGCTTTGCCACCGCAGAGCGCTCGTGTTTGTGTTCGTTACAAACATGCTGTCATGCGGTTTTGTTTTGCAAGCGGGGTTAATTGCGGCACCGTTGCGTGTATAAATATGTGTGCGTTTGTAGTGTGGGAGTACTTGTGTGTGTAAAAAGGTATCTCGTACAGGTCAAGCCCGGAACATTTTTTTTTTGTCTGGTGTTTTGAGTTTTATTATTTGTTGAATAGTAATAATTTATCAGGAAAAGATACAAGGAAGTGGCAAAGTATTGTATGGTATTTATGTATTGTATTTCAAAAATAATTAATATTCAAGATCTTAAATTCAATTTTAGTAACATAGTAGAACAGAGATGCTGCACGGTGGACAGGTGTTTAGCGCACAGACCTCACAGCTAGGAGACCCGAGTTCAATTCCCACCCTCGGCCATCTCTGTGTGGAGTTTGCATGTTCTCCCCGTGCATGTGTGGGTTTCCTCCCCCATTCCAAAAACATGCTAGGTTAATTGGTGACTGGTGGGATAGGCTCCAGCACCCCCCGCGACCCTCGTGAGGATAAGTGGTAGAAAATGAATGAATGAATAATAATAGTTTTCATTTAAAAACTGCATTTTTATTCAGCTGCACGGTGGAAAAAATGGTTGGTGTACAGGCCACACAGCTAGGAGACCCAGGTTCGATTCCACATCTCTGTGTGGCGTTTGCATGTTCGGGTACTCCGGTTTCCTCCCACATTCCAAAAAAAAACATGCTAGGTTAATTAGCCACTCCAAATTGTCCATAGGTATGAATGTGAGTGTGAATGGTTGTTTGTCTATATGTGCCCTGTGATTGGCTGGCCACCATTGGCTGGGATTTGTGATTGACTGGGATAGGCTCCAGCACCCCCTCGACCCTTGTGAGGATAAGCGGTAGAAAATGAATGAATGAGTACAACAGAGGTGCAGGTTTTTCCTCTGAGCCAAGAGAAGTAGGCCGAGCAGCTGTATAAAAATAAAGAAAAACACCTTTGTGTTTATATAAGTCACATATAAGGTAAAATTACTTCATTAAACTGAATATGGAGTGATTAGAAACGCCATAGACTATATCCCATAAAATACATGTAGTACAGGAGGCCTCAGCCATGTTATATTCTCTAAGGGAAGACGATGCCACAGTTTGAAAACCCTATATGAGACCTTCTTACGGTGGTTTCCAGCGCAATGAAACCCATTCAACTAATAAAAACAAATGTTTAACTCAAAATGTAGCCAAGCTATGAAAGATGTATATCTGAACTGTTCATAAAAACGATGAAGTAGATGAACATCAACCATTTGCAATCACTAAAAATTCCATCTTATTTGTATTAAACGTATTTTTTATTTCTCCATGTCGCTCAGTTGAACCTGGCTTCCAGCGGCTCTCTGTTAAAGCGGGACAGCGAGGCCTACCCGGAGGGCCTCCCTCACCCGCCGACCTCGGCTGCGACCCCCATCACTCCCCTGCGCCAGGGACCCTCGGTCATCAGCTCGTCCAGCCTCCACACACACTCCCACTCCCATTCTCACGCTCATAACGTCGGGCCCATTCGTCGGCGCAACTCTGACAAATACTGCACACCCATCGCCTCAGGTAGGCCCACCTTTCTCTCTGTTTTTGTTTCTGTGGAGCCACTGAAGTATTCATGGATACTTCATAGCTTAATATAGCATCATCATAGGGATGGCTCGATAAGCCAGTGCTTTGAAAATAGTGAGGCAGGACCTCTTAGGACAGGGGTGGGCAAACTACGGCCTGGGGGCCACATGCCGCCCACCAAACTTTTGAATCCGGCCCGCCAGTTGCTTTCTAAGTATTTCAAGTCGGATGTCTTATTTAGAAAAAAAAACAAAAAAAATGTAAAATTCAATTTCATAATTTACTGTGGTCTGATGTTTAAAGTGCTCTTGAAAAAAAGGGACATGAGAACATATGGTTGATAGTATGACACTTTTACAGATAAAATTAGACTAATAATTAAATTCGGACTATTAGAATTATTAGCGTAAAATTGTGTGTGTGTGTTAAATATATATTCTGGTCCCCCCGGATAATTTTGGGAGGACTTTCAATATGAATGCAGACCTGCCAACATGTAAGAATTTGTGGTACTCTGCAGCAATTTGACTCTTAATAATATAATAATGCTTGTTTGAAGCTGCACGGTGGGCGAGTGGTTAGTGCGCAGGCCTCACAGCCAGGAGACCCGAGTTCAATTCCACCCTCGGCCATCTCTGTGTGGAGTTTTTTAGGTTAATTAGCGACTCCAAATTGTCCATAGGTATGAATGTGAGTGTGAATGGTTGTTTGTCTATATGTGCCCTGGGATTGGCTGGCCACCAGTCCAGGGTGTACCCCGCCTCTCACCCAAAGACAGCTGGGATAGGCTCCAGCACCGCCGCGACCCTCGTGAGGATAAGCGGTAGAAAATGAATGAATGAATAATGCTTGCATTCTGTACAGTAGAGATGAATTATGTGTTATTTCCTGCAGCCATTCAACAAAATACGAATGAAAATCATATAAATATTATGGTATGTCAATATGGCTCCAGCATACCCCTGTGACGCTATAAATGGAATAGAAAATGGACGGGTATATTGATATTATCAATTCCATTTCAGAGCTGGCTCAGAACTGTGAGTTCTACAAGAACGCTGATGTCAGGCCCCCCTTCACCTACGCCTCGCTTATACGCCACGTAAGTCCGCACGCGTCTTCCTTCTGGTCTCTGTCTCACTTCTCCTCTTTCATGTTGACCTGTCCCTCTGCACCCTCAGGCCATTCTGGAGTCCCCAGACAGACAGTTGACTCTGAACGAGATCTACAACTGGTTTACGCGAAAGTTCGCCTACTTCAGGAGAAACACGGCCACATGGAAGGTAACGCCACATCCTACGCACGTACTGCATGCAATTATGCATATTATAACTGTTAACTGGGGTATCTTCTGTCCAGGCAAAATAATCTTGGTGTTTAATATATGTGAAATGTATTTGAAATTGTGTTAATTTATTGATAATACATAAATACACATTTAGGAATAACGTATTAAAGTCACAATGAAAAGAAAAACAAATAAAATAAAAATAAATAAATAAAATCCTAAATAAATCCTAAATAAATCCTAAATAAATCTCAAATAAATCCTAAATAAATCCTAAATAAATCCTAAATAATCCTAAATAAAATTGCACACTTTTTTGTAATATGACAAGTTTGGTTTCATAATATTATTCTGCTATTACAACTTTCTAACAAATCTTTTTGTAAAATGCCAATGTTGGTCTTGGAATATTTTTTCAAAATTATATCTGTACTGTTATGCTATAATACTTTATTATACTTTATACAATGAGTTTAGTGTACTCTTCTAATATCATTCTTCTAATGAAAGATAACGCCACATCGTACACACGTACTGCATGCAGCTATGCATATCTGACTGTTAACTGGGGTATCTTCTGTCCAGGCAAAATAATCTTGGCGTTTAATAGTGAAAAAGTGAAATTAATTTGAAATTGTGATAATTTATAGATAGTACATAAATACACATTCAGGAATAAAGTATTAAACTCACATTGAAAAGAAAAACTAATAAAATAAAAATAAATTATTAAAATCCTAAATAAATCCTAAATAAATCCTAAATAAATCCTAAATAAATCCTAAATAAATCCTAAATAAATCCTAAATAAATCCCAAATAAATCCTAAATAAATCCTAAATAATCCTAAATAAAATTGCACACTTTTTTGTAATATGACAAGTTTGGTTTCATAATATTATTCTGCTATTACAACTTTCTAACAAATCTTTTTGTAAAATGCCAATGTTGGTCTTGGAATATTTTTTCAAAATTATATCTGTACTGTTATGCTATAATACTTTATTATACTTTATACGATGATTTTAGTGTACTCTTCTAATATCGCTCTTGTAATTAATTCAAAATGCTTGTGGTTTCCACTCCCAAACAGTGAAGTTACTGACTGCAGTGAGTGAATCAAGAGCCAAAGCATTAAGTGTAGCATCTGTAGTGTTATTGCAGCATGAGAAATGGCCCAAATCCAACATTGAAGCCTCAACTTAAAGAGGATATCGATTAGGGTCACGGTGCTAAATTATACAACCCGTACTTTCAGTCCGACTGAGCCGAGCTCCTTAAAGACATGACTGATTTGACAGTTATTGGCTCTTTGTGTCCTTGATGAGACACTTTGCACTCAAACTTCTCTTCTCAGGCCTCTGCCGTGGTCTCGCCTCACGCCGTCACATCCTCACGTACAGTAACTAGAACACACTCTTTTCTATTCACACCCATCCCACCATTGTACGTGCTGACCCATTTCTGCAGAACGCTACGGCTAATTTCAGTAAAAAGAGCGAGAGAGATGTGGAGGGAAAGGGGGTGTGCAGAGACCTTGACCTTCCTTTCCTAATAGTCCCAAAACTAAGGCGAGAAGGAGCAGAGGATGGAGAGGGTTAAATATAGCCTTCATAATATCGCCTTTATAAATATATAAGCATTTCTATATGGCTCTGCGTGGCCTCATGTATTTATACAGAAGCTGAACGAGTCAAACGGGGCCGTGGAGATGTGTGTCCCTTAATACGCCGTTAAATTTCATGAGGAGAATATCGGTGTCAAGTGAGTGGAAGTCATAGATCAGAGAAACGTGGGACTTGGGGAAGAAAAGTGGTGAAGGTTGAAGATGATGTGGACTCCTGAAAGAAAAGACGTTTTATTGAATAAAAAGTAGAATAATAATTTTTACAGAGTAGAATAAATACAACGAATCAGTAGTCTGTTCTCATTAATTATAAAAA